>NW_026093495.1:0-3643 GCF_024586455.1 Bactrocera neohumeralis | reverse complement strand
CCTTCTTATGTTTCTTCAAATCATCTCCTACACTTATTTAAGTTAATTAACATTCTTCATCTTACTGAAGTGGATATAAAGCCATTACGGCAGTGCATTTGGAAGAATTCCACCTTCTTATGTTTAGGTATAAAGTCGATATTCTTGTATATACACATTAAGCAATCGATATTGAGTTTCTTCAAATCACTTCCTTCACTTATTTAAGTTATTTAACATTCTTTATCTTACTGAAGTCGATATTCTTGTATATATCACATTTAAAAAGCAATAACGATATTGAGTTTCTTCAAATCATTTCTTTCACTTATTTAAGTTAATTAACCTTCTTCATCTTACTGAAGTGGATATAAAGCCATAACGACAGTGCATTTTGAAGAATTCCGCAATCTTATATTTAGGTATAAAGTCGATAATCACGTATATACACATTTAGCAATAGATACCGAGTTTCTTCAAATCATTTCCTTCACTTATTTATGTTAATTAACCTTCTTCATCTTACTGAAGTGGATATAAAGCCATAACGGCAGTGCATTTGGAAGAATTCCACCTTCTTATATTTAGGTATAAAGTCGATATTCTTGTATATACACATTTAGCAATCGATATTGAGTTTCTTCAAATCATTTTCATCACTTATTTAAGTTAATTAACCTTCTTCATCTTACTGAAGTGGATATAAAGCCATAACGGCAGTGCATTTGGAAGAATTCCACCTTCTTATATTTAGGTATAAAGTCGATATTCTTGTATATACACATTTAGCAATCGATATTGAGTTTCTTCAAATCATTTCCTTCACTTATTTAAGTTAATTAACCTTCTTCATCTTACTGAAGTGGATATAAAGCCATAACGGCAGTGCATTTGGAAGAATTCCACCTTCTTATATTTAGGTATAAAGTCGATATTCTTGTATATATGCACATTTAGCAATCGATATTGAGTTTCTTCAAATCATTTCCTTCACTTCCTTATGTTATTTAACATTCTTCATCTTACTGAAGTGGATATAAAGCCATAACGGCAGTGCATTTGGAAGCATTCCACAATCTTATATTTAGGTATAAAGTCGATATTCTTGTATATACACATTTAGCAATCGATATTGAGTTTCTTCAAATCATTTCCTTCACTTATTTAAGTTAATTAACCTTCTTCATCTTACTGAAGTGGATATAAAGCCATAACGGCAGTGCATTTAGAAGAATTCCACAATCTTATATTTAGGTATTAAGTCGATATTCTTGTATACACACATTTAGCAATCGATATTGAGTTTCTTCAAATCATTTACTTCACTTATTGAGGTTAATTAACATTCTTCATCTCACTGAAGTTGTCATAAAGCCATAACGATAGCGCATTTGGAAGCATTCCACAATCTTATATTTAGGTGTTAAGTCCATTTTCTTTTACATACACATTTAGCAATCGATATTGCGTTTCTTCAAATCACTTCCTTCACTTATTTAAGTTATTTAACCTTCTTTATCTTACTGAAGTGGATATAAAGCCATAACGGCAGTGCATTTGGAAGAATTCCACCTTCTTATATTTAGGTATAAAGTCGATATTCTTGTATATACACATTAAGCAATCGATATTGAGTTTCTTCAAATCATTTCCTTCACTTATTTAAGTTATTTAACATTCTTTATCTTACTGAAGTGGATATAAAGCCAAAACGGCAGTGCCTTTGGAGGAATTCCACCTTCTTATATTTAGGTGTAAAGTCGATAGTCTTGTATATACACATTTAGCAATCGATATTGAGTTTCTTTAAATCATTTCCTTCACTTATTTATGTTAATTAACCTTCTTCATCTTACTGAAGTGGATATAAAGCCATAACGGCAGTGCGTTTGGAAGAATTCCACCTTCTTATATTTAGGTATAAAGTCGATATTCTTGTATATACACATTTAGCAATCGATATTGAGTTACTTCAAATCATTTACTTCATTTAAGTTAATTAACTTTCTTCGACTTACAGAAGTGGATATAAAGCCATAACGGCAGTGCATTTGGAAGAATTCCACCTTCTTATATTTAGGTATAAAGTCGGTAATCATGTATATACACATTTAGCAATCGATATTGAGTTTCTTCAAATCATTTCCTTCACTTATTTAAGTTAAGTTAGCCTTCCTCATCTTACTGAAGTGGATATAAAGCCATAACGGCAGTGCATTTTTAAGAATTCCACCTTTTTATATTTAGGTATAAAGTCGATATTCTTCTATATACACATTTAGCAATCGATATTGAGTTTCTTCAAATCATTTCCTTCACTCATTTAAGTTAATTAACCTTCTTCATCTTACTGAAGTGGATATAAAGCTATAACGGCAGTGCATTTAGAAGAATTCCATCTTCTTATGTTTAGGTATAAAGTCGATATTCTTGTGTATACACATTAAGCAATCGATATTGAGTTTCTTCAAATCATTTTTTCACTTATTTAAGTTAATTAACCTTCTTCATCTTACTGAAGTGGATATAAAGCCATAACGGCAGTGCATTTAGAAGAATTCCACAATCTTATATTTAGGTACAAAGTCGATATTCTTGTATATACACATTCTGCAATCGATATTGAGTTTCTTCCAATCATTTACTTCACTTATTTTAGTTATATAACTTTCTTCATCTTACTGAAGTGGACATAAAGCCATAACAACAGTGCATTTGGAAGATTTCCGCAATCTTATATTTAGGTATAAAACCGATTTTCTTGTATATACACATTTAGTAATCGATATTGAGTTTCTTCAAATCATTTCCTTCACTTACTTAAGTTAATAACCATTCTTCATCTTACTGAAGTGGACATAAAGCAATAACGGCAGTGCATTTGGAAGAATTCCACAATCTTATATTTAGGTTTAAAACCGATATTCCTGCATATGCACATTTAGCAATCGATACTGAGTTTTTTCAAATCATTTTCTTCACTTATTTAAGTTAACTAACTTTCTTCAACTTACTGAAGTGGATATAAAGCCACAACGGCAGTGCATTTGGAAAAATTCCACCTTCTTATATTTAGGTATATAGTCGATATTCGTGTATATACAGGTTTAGCAATCGATATTTAGTTTATTCAAATCATTTACTTAACTTCTTTAAGTTAATTAACCTTCTTCATCTTACTGAAGTGGATATGAAGCCATAACGGCAGCGCATTTTGAAGAATTTCACAATCTTATATTTAGGTACAAAGTCGATATTCTTGTATATACACATTCAGCAATCGATATTGAGTTTCCTCAAATCATTTCCTTCACTTATTTAAGTTAATTAACCTTATTCATCTAACTGAAGTGGATATAAAGCCATAACAGCAGTGCATTTGGAAGAATTCCGCAATCTTATATTTAGGTATAAAACCGATATTCTTGTATATACACATTTAGTAAACACATTTAGCAATCGATATTGAGTTTCTTCAAATCATTTACTTCACTTATTGATTTTAATTAACATTCTTCATCTCACTGAAGTTGTCATAAAGCCATAACGATAGCGCATTTGGAAGCATTCCACAATTTTATATTTAGGTGTTAAGTCCATTTTCTTTTATATACACATTTAGCAATCGATATTGCGTTTCTTCAAATCACTTCCTTCACTTATT
>NW_026093494.1:0-10651 GCF_024586455.1 Bactrocera neohumeralis | reverse complement strand
GGAACAACTTTGAAATCTTAAATTAAGGTGTAAAATTGATTTTTTGGTACATACATATTATGCAATCGATATCAAGATGCGTAAAAATATGAACTTTACATATTTATGCAAATTAGCCGTTTTGATGTTATTGGAGTTGTCATAGAGTTGTTCTATAGCAATAGCGACAATGTATTTGGAACAATTTTACAATCTTAAATTAAGGTGTAAAATTGATTTTTTGGTACATACATATTATGCAATCGATATCAAGATGCGTAAAAATATGAACTTTACATATTTATGCAAATTAGCCGTTTTGATGTTATTGGAGTTGTCATAGAATTGTCCTATAGCAATAGCGACAATGTATTTGGAACAATTTAAAATCTTAAATTAAGGTGTAAAATTGATTTTTTGGTACATACATATTATGCAATCGATATCAAGATGCGTAAAAATATGAACTTTACATATTTATGCAAATTAGCCGTTTTGATGTTATTGGAGTTGTCATAGAGTTGTTCTATAGCAATAGCGACAGTGTTTTTGGAAAAATTTAACAATCTTAAATTAAGGTGTAAAATTGATTTTTTGGTACATACATATTATGCAATCGATATCAAGATGCGTAAAAATATGAACTTTACATATTTATGCAAATTAGCCGTTTTGATGTTATTGGAGTTGTCATAGAGTTGTTCTATAGCAATAGCGACAGTGTATTTGGAACAATTTTGAAATCTTAAATTAAGGTGTAAAATTGATTTTTTGGTACATACATATTATGCAATCGATATCAAGATGCGTAAAAATATGAACTTTACATATTTATGCAAATTAGCCGTTTTGATGTTATTGGAGTTGTCATAGAGTTGTTCTATAGCAATAGCGACAGTGTATTTGGAACAATTTTGAACAATCTTAAATTAAGGTGTAAAATTGATTTTTTGGTACATACATATTATGCAATCGATATCAAGATGCGTAAAAATATGAACTTTACATATTTATGCAAATTAGCCGTTTTGATGTTATTGGAGTTGTCACAGAGTCGTTCTATAGCAATAGCGACAGTGTATTTGGAACAATTTTACAATCTTAAATTAAGGTGTAAAATTGATTTTTTGTACATACATATTATGCAATCGATATCAAGATGCGTAAAAATATGAACTTTACATATTTATGCAAATTAGCCGTTTTGATGTTATTGGAGTTGTCATAGAGTTGTTCTATAGCAATAGCGACAGTGTATTTGATGTTATTGGAGTTGTCATAGAGTTGTTCTATAGCAATAGCGACAGTGTATTTGGAACAATTTTACAATCTTAAATTAAGGTGTAAAATTGATTTTTTGGTACATACATATTATGCAATCGATATCAAGATGCGTAAAAATATGAACTTTACATATTTATGCAAATTAGCCGTTTTGATGTTATTGGAGTTGTCATAGAGTTGTTCTATAGCAATAGCGACAGTGTATTTGGAACAATTTTACAATCTTAAATTAAGATGTAAAATTGATTTTTTGGTACATACATATTATGCAATCGATATCAAGATGCGTAAAAATATGAACTTTACATATTTATGCAAATTAGCCGTTTTGATGCTATTGGAGTTGTCATAGAGTTGTTCTATAGCAATAGCGACAGTGTATTTGGAACAATTTTACAATCTTAAATTAAGGTGTAAAATTGATTTTTTGGTACATACATATTATGCAATCGATATCAAGATGCGTAAAAATATGAACTTTACATATTTATGCAAATTAGCCGTTTTGATGTTATTGGAGTTGTCATAGAGTTGTTCTATAGCAATAGCGACAGTGTATTTGGAACAATTTTACAATCTTAAATTAAGATGTAAAATTGATTTTTTGGTACATACATATTATGCAATCGATATCAAGATGCGTAAAAATATGAACTTTACATATTTATGCAAATTAGCCGTTTTGATGCTATTGGAGTTGTCATAGAGTTGTTCTATAGCAATAGCGACAGTGTATTTGGAACAATTTTACAATCTTAAATTAAGATGTAAAATTGATTTTTTGGTACATACATATTATGCAATCGATATCAAGATGCGTAAAAATATGAACTTTACATATTTATGCAAATTAGCCGTTTTGATGCTATTGGAGTTGTCATAGAGTTGTCTCTATAGCAATAGCGACAGTGTATTTGGAACAACTTTGAAATCTTAAATTAAGGTGTAAAATTGATTTTTTGGTACATACATATTATGCAATCGATATCAAGATGCGTAAAAATATGAACTTTACATATTTATGCAAATTAGCCGTTTTGATGTTATTGGAGTTGTCATAGAGTTGTCCTATAGCAATAGCGACAGTGTATTTGGAACAATTTTACAATCTTAAATTAAGGTGTAAAATTGATTTTTTGGTACATACATATTATGCAATCGATATCAAGATGCGTAAAAATATGAACTTTACATATTTATGCAAATTAGCCGTTTTGATGTTATTGGAGTTGTCATAGAGTTGTTCTATAGCAATAGCGACAGTGTATTTGGAACAATTTTACAATCTTAAATTAAGGTGTAAAATTGATTTTTTGGTACATACATATTATGCAATCGATATCAAGATGCGTAAAAATATGAACTTTACATATTTATGCAAATTAGCCGTTTTGATGTTATTGGAGTTGTCATAGAGTTGTTCTATAGCAATAGCGACAGTGTATTTGGAACAATTTTACAATCTTAAATTAAGATGTAAAATTGATTTTTTGGTACATACATATTATGCAATCGATATCAAGATGCGTAAAAATATGAACTTTACATATTTATGCAAATTAGCCGTTTTGATGTTATTGGAGTTGTCATAGAGTTGTTCTATAGCAATAGCGACAGTGTATTTGGAACAATTTTACAATCTTAAATTAAGGTGTAAAATTGATTTTTTGGTACATACATATTATGCAATCGATATCAAGATGCGTAAAAATATGAACTTTACATATTTATGCAAATTAGCCGTTTTGATGTTATTGGAGTTGTCATAGAGTTGTTCTATAGCAATAGCGACAGTGTATTTGGAACAATTTTACAATCTTAAATTAAGATGTAAAATTGATTTTTTGGTACATACATATTATGCAATCGATATCAAGATGCGTAAAAATATGAACTTTACATATTTATGCAAATTAGCCGTTTTGATGTTATTGGAGTTGTCATAGAGTTGTTCTATAGCAATAGCGACAGTGTATTTGGAACAATTTTACAATCTTAAATTAAGATGTAAAATTGATTTTTTGGTACATACATATTATGCAATCGATATCAAGATGCGTAAAAATATGAACTTTACATATTTATGCAAATTAGCCGTTTTGATGCTATTGGAGTTGTCACAGAGTTGTTCTATAGCAATAGCGACAGTGTATTTGGAACAACTTTGAAATCTTAAATTAAGGTGTAAAATTGATTTTTTGGTACATACATATTATGCAATCGATATCAAGATGCGTAAAAATATGAACTTTACATATTTATGCAAATTAGCCGTTTTGATGTTATTGGAGTTGTCATAGAGTTGTTCTATAGCAATAGCGACAGTGTATTTGGAACAATTTTACAATCTTAAATTAAGGTGTAAAATTGATTTTTTGGTACATACATATTATGCAATCGATATCAAGATGCGTAAAAATATGAACTTTACATATTTATGCAAATTAGCCGTTTTGATGTTATTGGAGTTGTCATAGAGTTGTTCTATAGCAATAGCGACAGTGTATTTGGAACAATTTTACAATCTTAAATTAAGGTGTAAAATTGATTTTTTGGTACATACATATTATGCAATCGATATCAAGATGCGTAAAAATATGAACTTTACATATTTATGCAAATTAGCCGTTTTGATGTTATTGGAGTTGTCATAGAGTTGTTCTATAGCAATAGCGACAGTGTATTTGGAACAATTTTACAATCTTAAATTAAGGTGTAAAATTGATTTTTTGGTACATACATATTATGCAATCGATATCAAGATGCGTAAAAATATGAACTTTACATATTTATGCAAATTAGCCGTTTTGATGTTATTGGAGTTGTCATAGAGTTGTTCTATAGCAATAGCGACAGTGTATTTGGAACAATTTTACAATCTTAAATTAAGGTGTAAAATTGATTTTTTGGTACATACATATTATGCAATCGATATCAAGATGCGTAAAAATATGAACTTTACATATTTATGCAAATTAGCCGTTTTGATGCTATTGGAGTTGTCATAGAGTTGTTCTATAGCAATAGCGACAGTGTATTTGGAACAATTTTACAATCTTAAATTAAGGTGTAAAATTGATTTTTTGGTACATACATATTATGCAATCGATATCAAGATGCGTAAAAATATGAACTTTACATATTTATGCAAATTAGCCGTTTTGATGTTATTGGAGTTGTCATAGAGTTGTTCTATAGCAATAGCGACAGTGTATTTGGAACAATTTTACAATCTTAAATTAAGGTGTAAAATTGATTTTTTGGTACATACATACATATTATGCAATCGATATCAAGATGCGTAAAAATATGAACTTTACATATTTATGCAAATTAGCCGTTTTGATGTTATTGGAGTTGTCATAGAGTTGTTCTATAGCAATAGCGACAGTGTATTTGGAACAATTTTACAATCTTAAATTAAGGTGTAAAATTGATTTTTTGGTACATACATATTATGCAATCGATATCAAGATGCGTAAAAATATGAACTTTACATATTTATGCAAATTAGCCGTTTTGATGTTATTGGAGTTGTCATAGAGTTGTTCTATAGCAATAGCGACAGTGTATTTGGAACAATTTTACAATCTTAAATTAAGATGTAAAATTGATTTTTTGGTACATACATATTATGCAATCGATATCAAGATGCGTAAAAATATGAACTTTACATATTTATGCAAATTAGCCGTTTTGATGTTATTGGAGTTGTCATAGAGTTGTTCTATAGCAATAGCGACAGTGTATTTGGAACAATTTTACAATCTTAAATTAAGATGTAAAATTGATTTTTTGGTACATACATATTATGCAATCGATATCAAGATGCGTAAAAATATGAACTTTACATATTTATGCAAATTAGCCGTTTTGATGCTATTGGAGTTGTCATAGAGTTGTTCTATAGCAATAGCGACAGTGTATTTGGAACAATTTTACAATCTTAAATTAAGATGTAAAATTGATTTTTTGGTACATACATATTATGCAATCGATATCAAGATGCGTAAAAATATGAACTTTACATATTTATGCAAATTAGCCGTTTTGATGTTATTGGAGTTGTCATAGAGTTGTTCTATAGCAATAGCGACAGTGTATTTGGAACAATTTTACAATCTTAAATTAAGATGTAAAATTGATTTTTTGGTACATACATATTATGCAATCGATATCAAGATGCGTAAAAATATGAACTTTACATATTTATGCAAATTAGCCGTTTTGATGTTATTGGAGTTGTCATAGAGTTGTTCTATAGCAATAGCGACAGTGTATTTGGAACAATTTTACAATCTTAAATTAAGATGTAAAATTGATTTTTTGTACATACATATTATGCAATCGATATCAAGATGCGTAAAAATATGAACTTTACATATTTATGCAAATTAGCCGTTTTGATGTTATTGGAGTTGTCATAGAGTTGTTCTATAGCAATAGCGACAGTGTATTTGGAACAACTTTACAATCTTAAATTAAGGTGTAAAATTGATTTTTTGGTACATACATATTATGCAATCGATATCAAGATGCGTAAAAATATGAACTTTACATATTTATGCAAATTAGCCGTTTTGATGTTATTGGAGTTGTCATAGAGTTGTTCTATAGCAATAGCGACAGTGTATTTGGAACAATTTTACAATCTTAAATTAAGGTGTAAAATTGATTTTTTGGTACATACATATTATGCAATCGATATCAAGATGCGTAAAAATATGAACTTTACATATTTATGCAAATTAGCCGTTTTGATGTTATTGGAGTTGTCATAGAGTTGTTCTATAGCAATAGCGACAGTGTATTTGGAACAATTTTACAATCTTAAATTAAGATGTAAAATTGATTTTTTGGTACATACCTATTATTATGCAATCGATATCAAGATGCGTAAAAATATGAACTTTACATATTTATGCAAATTAGCCGTTTTGATGTTATTGGAGTTGTCATAGAGTTGTTCTATAGCAATAGCGACAGTGTATTTGGAACAATTTTACAATCTTAAATTAAGGTGTAAAATTGATTTTTTGGTACATACATATTATGCAATCGATATCAAGATGCGTAAAAATATGAACTTTACATATTTATGCAAATTAGCCGTTTTGATGTTATTGGAGTTGTCATAGAGTTGTTCTATAGCAATAGCGACAGTGTATTTGGAACAATTTTACAATCTTAAATTAAGATGTAAAATTGATTTTTTGGTACATACATATTATGCAATCGATATCAAGATGCGTAAAAATATGAACTTTACATATTTATGCAAATTAGCCGTTTTGATGTTATTGGAGTTGTCATAGAGTTGTTCTATAGCAATAGCGACAGTGTATTTGGAACAATTTTGCAATCTTAAATTAAGGTGTAAAATTGATTTTTTTTGGTACATACATATTATGCAATCGATATCAAGATGCGTAAAAATATGAACTTTACATATTTATGCAAATTAGCCGTTTTGATGTTATTGGAGTTGTCATAGAGTTGTTCCCTATAGCAATAGCGACAGTGTATTTGGAACAATTTTACAATCTTAAATTAAGATGTAAAATTGATTTTTTGGTACATACATATTATGCAATCGATATCAAGATGCGTAAAAATATGAACTTTACATATTTATGCAAATTAGCCGTTTTGATGTTATTGGAGTTGTCATAGAGTTGTTCTATAGCAATAGCGACAGTGTATTTGGAACAACTTTGCAATCTTAAATTAAGGTGTAAAATTGATTTTTTGGTACATACATATTATGCAATCGATATCAAGATGCGTAAAAATATGAACTTTACATATTTATGCAAATTAGCCGTTTTGATGTTATTGGAGTTGTCATAGAGTTGTTCTATAGCAATAGCGACAGTGTATTTGGAACAATTTTACAATCTTAAATTAAGGTGTAAAATTGATTTTTTGGTACATACATATTATGCAATCGATATCAAGATGCGTAAAAATATGAACTTTACATATTTATGCAAATTAGCCGTTTTGATGTTATTGGAGTTGTCATAGAGTTGTTCTATAGCAATAGCGACAGTGTATTTGGAACAATTTTACAATCTTAAATTAAGGTGTAAAATTGATTTTTTGGTACATACATATTATGCAATCGATATCAAGATGCGTAAAAATATGAACTTTACATATTTATGCAAATTAGCCGTTTTGATGTTATTGGAGTTGTCATAGAGTTGTTCTATAGCAATAGCGACAGTGTATTTGGAACAATTTTACAATCTTAAATTAAGATGTAAAATTGATTTTTTGGTACATACATATTATGCAATCGATATCAAGATGCGTAAAAATATGAACTTTACATATTTATGCAAATTAGCCGTTTTGATGTTATTGGAGTTGTCATAGAGTTGTTCTATAGCAATAGCGACAGTGTATTTGGAACAATTTTACAATCTTAAATTAAGGTGTAAAATTGATTTTTTGGTACATACATATTATGCAATCGATATCAAGATGCGTAAAAATATGAACTTTACATATTTATGCAAATTAGCCGTTTTGATGTTATTGGAGTTGTCATAGAGTTGTTCTATAGCAATAGCGACAGTGTATTTGGAACAATTTTACAATCTTAAATTAAGATGTAAAATTGATTTTTTGGTACATACATATTATGCAATCGATATCAAGATGCGTAAAAATATGAACTTTACATATTTATGCAAATTAGCCGTTTTGATGCTATTGGAGTTGTCATAGAGTTGTTCTATAGCAATAGCGGCAGTGTATATAAACACTTTGCAATCTTAAATTAAGGTGTAAAATTGATTTTTTGGTACATACATATTATGCAATCGATATCAAGATGCGTAAAAATATGAACTTTACATATTTATGCAAATTAGCCGTTTTGATGTTATTGGAGTTGTCATAGAGTTGTTCTATAGCAATAGCGACAGTGTATTTGGAACAACTTTGAAATCTTAAATTAAGGTGTAAAATTGATTTTTTGGTACATACATATTATGCAATCGATATCAAGATGCGTAAAAATATGAACTTTACATATTTATGCAAATTAGCCGTTTTGATGTTATTGGAGTTGTCATAGAGTTGTTCTATAGCAATAGCGACAGTGTATTTGGAACAATTTTACAATCTTAAATTAAGGTGTAAAATTGATTTTTTGGTACATACATATTATGCAATCGATATCAAGATGCGTAAAAATATGAACTTTACATATTTATGCAAATTAGCCGTTTTGATGTTATTGGAGTTGTCATAGAGTTGTTCTATAGCAATAGCGACAGTGTATTTGGAACAATTTTACAATCTTAAATTAAGGTGTAAAATTGATTTTTTGGTACATACATATTATGCAATCGATATCAAGATGCGTAAAAATATGAACTTTACATATTTATGCAAATTAGCCGTTTTGATGTTATTGGAGTTGTCATAGAGTTGTTCTATAGCAATAGCGACAGTGTATTTGGAACAATTTTACAATCTTAAATTAAGGTGTAAAATTGATTTTTTGGTACATACATATTATGCAATCGATATCAAGATGCGTAAAAATATGAACTTTACATATTTATGCAAATTAGCCGTTTTGATGTTATTGGAGTTGTCATAGAGTTGTTCTATAGCAATAGCGACAGTGTATTTGGAACAATTTTACAATCTTAAATTAAGATGTAAAATTGATTTTTTGGTACATACATATTATGCAATCGATATCAAGATGCGTAAAAATATGAACTTTACATATTTATGCAAATTAGCCGTTTTGATGTTATTGGAGTTGTCATAGAGTTGTTCTATAGCAATAGCGACAGTGTATTTGGAACAATTTTACAATCTTAAATTAAGGTGTAAAATTGATTTTTTGGTACATACATATTATGCAATCGATATCAAGATGCGTAAAAATATGAACTTTACATATTTATGCAAATTAGCCGTTTTGATGCTATTGGAGTTGTCATAGAGTTGTTCTATAGCAATAGCGACAGTGTATTTGGAACAACTTTGAAATCTTAAATTAAGGTGTAAAATTGATTTTTTAAATTAAGGTACATACATATTATGCAATCGATATCAAGATGCGTAAAAATATGAACTTTACATATTTATGCAAATTAGCCGTTTTGATGTTATTGGAGTTGTCATAGAGTTGTTCTATAGCAATAGCGACAGTGTATTTGGAACAACTTTGAAATCTTAAATTAAGGTGTAAAATTGATTTTTTGGTACATACATATTATGCAATCGATATCAAGATGCGTAAAAATATGAACTTTACATATTTATGCAAATTAGCCGTTTTGATGTTATTGGAGTTGTCATAGAGTTGTTCTATAGCAATAGCGACAGTGTATTTGGAACAACTTTGAAATCTTAAATTAAGGTGTAAAATTGATTTTTTGGTACATACATATTATGCAATCGATATCAAGATGCGTAAAAATATGAACTTTACATATTTATGCAAATTAGCCGTTTTGATGTTATTGGAGTTGTCATAGAGTTGTTCTATAGCAATAGCGACAGTGTATTTGGAACAATTTTACAATCTTAAATTAAGGTGTAAAATTGATTTTTTGGTACATACATATTATGCAATCGATATCAAGATGCGTAAAAATATGAACTTTACATATTTATGCAAATTAGCCGTTTTGATGCTATTGGAGTTGTCATAGAGTTGTTCTATAGCAATAGCGACAGTGTATTTGGAACAATTTTACAATCTTAAATTAAGGTGTAAAATTGATTTTTTGGTACATACATATTATGCAATCGATATCAAGATGCGTAAAAATATGAACTTTACATATTTATGCAAATTAGCCGTTTTGATGTTATTGGAGTTGTCATAGAGTTGTTCTATAGCAATAGCGACAGTGTATTTGGAACAATTTTACAATCTTAAATTAAGATGTAAAATTGATTTTTTGGTACATACATATTATGCAATCGATATCAAGATGCGTAAAAATATGAACTTTACATATTTATGCAAATTAGCCGTTTTGATGCTATTGGAGTTGTCATAGAGTTGTTCTATAGCAATAGCGACAGTGTATTTGGAACAACTTTGAAATCTTAAATTAAGGTGTAAAATTGATTTTTTGGTACATACATATTATGCAATCGATATCAAGATGCGTAAAAATATGAACTTTACATATTTATGCAAATTAGCCGTTTTGATGCTATTGGAGTTGTCATAGAGTTGTTCTATAGCAATAGCGACAGTGTATTTGGAACAATTTTAAACCTTAAATTAAGATGTAAAATTGATTTTTTGGTACATACATATTATGCAATCGATATCAAGATGCGTAAAAATATGAACTTTACATATTTATGCAAATTAGCCGTTTTGATGCTTTGGAGTTGT
>NW_026093493.1:0-5928 GCF_024586455.1 Bactrocera neohumeralis | reverse complement strand
TTTTTATTTTGCAAATAATTTGACTTTTTTTCGCCAATATATAGTGCATACTTATTTCTGTGATACACTGTATGTATTTTGATGATAAGAGGTGCTAAGATTCCAGGATATAAGTAACTAAATTTAGTTATCGAGCTTCTGTTTGCTTCTCATGTTATTGATTTATTTTATTGATACATTATGTATAAATATTAACTTTTAGAGATAGCATTATTAATCAACTTTAAATTATCTGCAAATTGGTAAATAAATTTGTGTATATCGATTGAAAAATGTGAGAGATTTCTTGTGAGGCATATTTTGTGAAGCTATTCTTGCTCAAACCTCATAAGAAAAAAGTTTAAAAAAGTCACCACGTGAGGTAAAAGCTTTTCGCTGTCAAACAGCTGTTTTAATAAAAAATAAGCAAACAAAACTGGACACAAAAAATTGATAATCAGCATATGTAAATAATTTTGCAAATTTTAAATATGTACATATACTAGCTGACCCGGCAAACGTTGTTTTGCCATATAAATTATTTTTAGGTAATTTCATTGAAGCACTCTGTGATATACGATATTTTTGGTTTTGTTGTCAGGTGCGAAAACGATCAAAGCAGATGGTTTTCCGACACGGGAACATGCGACATACAGTTGTCCGTGTGAAAAACACGCATTTTCCAGATTCAAGCCACAAACACTCAATGATTGGCCTTGTGATTTATTAATTGTCATGGCGAATGCGAGACGAATTGGAAATTGGATTCGCTTAAACTCGAATGGCATATCGGTTGGGATCATTGGAATTCTCGGAATGAAAACTTCCTCACCTTTGAATTTTCCTTTTAGTAGTCTCGCGTGAATCACATTGGCCATGAGTTTTGTGACCGCTAAACGCGTTCCGTTGCATAATTTTGGTTGGTTGAGATTGCGGAGCATGATGACGACTGAACCAACCTTCAATTGTAAATTGTGCGGTGGCAAGCCAGGCACATCCAATGAATTCAAGAACTCAGTTGGGTAGTTGGTTGCTTCGTCTTCGTTTGTTTCACAGTCGATAGATTTGAAGGAATGCAGTGTCCCAACGATTTGATTTTGAATTTTGAAGTTTAAGTGATCCACATCCTTGTTCTTTGCTGCTAAAATTACTCTTTCACTCAACCAATCGTAGTTTTTGTGGTTAGCAATGATGTTCGGAAACACTTTGTTGATGAGCTCCTCTTTCGTTGAGACGAAATTGCAAAAATTTGGCGGGAACGAAATGAATCCATTCGATGCGTCGACAGGAACATGACCATTACCGATAGTTAGCAATTGATTGGAGAACAGTTCGGCAGATGGATCGTTTAGCAATGCAACTCGCATGTTTGTCGTGAGCTGAAGTTTCCACAATGGTGATGACTTGAGGCAAGCATTGATCTCATCGGCAGCGGTCGATCGTGGTATTACTATCTTGACTGTGTATGACGTCATTCCAGATGAGAGTGTCGATTGACTTATAATTGAGTTCTTCGTCGGGAAGTTTTAATTGAATTTGATCAATGAGTTTGTTAATGTCACCATTCTTTTGTGCTTAAATTGCGCATTCATAAAGCCATTTCGAGTTTTTGTAATTAATTATTAAATTTAGAAATACCTTGTCGACAACAGTTTGCATATTTGGTTGCACTTGACAAAAATCAACTGTTTCCTATGTCTAAAAGTTGTTGCGAAAATGTTTGAGCAGATGAGTCTTGCTGTAAATAAACACGCATCTTCGTTGATAGTGTGATTTTCTCGACTCTCCTCCAAAGATATGAAGATTTCAGGCAAGCGTTTGGCTCATCTGCGGGAGTTGAACGCGGAATAACCGGCAAAGTTTGACGGCAGCCACCAGTAAGAAGAATAAGAGCACCTCCCATTGGTTGGTCATTTCCACTAAAATTGCGCAGGGTCTTATCAAGCAAATATGTTTCATATTGACATATGTACACAACAAACACAAATTTGGATTGTAAAACAATAGAATATCATCATAGTAAATATAAACTGTATTTGACAATTAAAAAAGTGCTCCGGTCCTCACAAAATTTTACAAGATTACTCGTCAGGTCAAGCTAAAAATCTTTTGAAAGTTTCATTGCAATTGGTCAAGCTCTTTCGGAGCTTACCCGGAACATACAGACATACTTTAGTTTTTATATACGGTGGCTCAAACGCATAATTGAAAATGAGAAAATTTCCAAAAAGTTTTGATGCAGAATTGTAGATTATGAAAAGACCTTTTAAAAATGTATATAACTTATGATCTTTTACTAAAAAAACTTTTTTTCAAATTAAAACAGAAACCAAAGCAAACAAAATTCCCGTCAAATGTACAATTGGACGAATAGTGTAGATGCCGAGTTATTGTTGGTATGGTTTTTTGGATCCGTTATTTTTTCTGCTGAGTAAGTTCATGTTAATTCCAATGCAAATGATACATCAGTATGCAAGTGTAGTGTTCAAAGTGCAGATAAACACTGAAATGTGTTCTGCTAACTGATGAACTTACCTTTATTTTCGAAAATCACTTGTTATTATAAAAGAAATAACGCATAGAACGGGTTTTCTGGATTTCAAATTTCGCAATTCTCTTTTAATGCTGGACTCATTTTATTTCTGAATACTCTCAAACGTTACAAACTGATCGTATACCCCAATCGGCATCGGAATCAAACGATGATGGACGCGGAAGGAAAAGAAAAAAAGATGCAGCGAAAAGCATGCGCGCGTGTGCCTTGAGTCTTGACTCGTAAGGAAACAAAAAGCGAAGTGAAAGTGGCTGGAGTTGTCCGTCCCTTTTGTGAAAGTTGTTGTGTTCTGGTTGGTAGTGTTGTGTCATCATTGTATTTACACACGGTTCCAGATATTTACACTGTAAGGCAATGAAATCCTGTCCTTTGGCTAAAGAAATTGTTTCTGTGACACGTTTGACATCCCTTTGTGTTGCCCACTGCCCGTGTTTACAACTGGTATGATACATGACTGACGTATCTTCAACAAGGGCTGTAGAATAATTTTCATTATTATCGGCGATATCTTTAATATGCCTTCAGCATTGCCCAAATGTTTTCGAAGTATGTGTTGGAAACTACTCTCACACAGCGCGTGCTGGTCAGTATAAAATATTTTCTTCAAATTGCTCAACCTTATGTGATGGATCTCCTCAGATTGTATTGGAATTTGCAGTTATGCATCGACCTTAGATTTACATGTTCGCCACGTGCAACGTTGCAAACAATTAACAAGTGTCAATTCTGCTTTATAATGACCTTTTGCAGCATTCTGATGCATAACGTCAGCATCTACTATTGCTTTCCAACCAATTGGCGGCGTTAAGGGTTCTGTGAAACCGATGAATTCCAATAAACCACACAAATCATCAATGCTGCGTTGTATGGACGTGACAGTAATGACCCAGCGGCTTATAGCTGGCAGTTGTTTTACCATAGCTGCCCCATTCGTAAAATTTGATTCCACCATTTGTGCTTTATCAAGGCATACCCGCCACCATTCGACCATAAGTAATCGTAACAAGCGACACATTGAGCGTTTTTTATTTCGTGTTACACGATCGGAAACATAGGTGCTGGTGTGATATATCTCACAGCGCAACAAACAGTAATCGTTTATTACCCCATCAAAGGTGGCCAACTCTTTTGGAATAATCCAATTGGCTGCCACTAGTTCATTGTAATCGAAAACTTTAAGAGCTGGTGTAACATGTCAATTTATTTCAGAAATACATTGCGCTTTTATTGTATGTGGTGTCACAAGGAATGTGGTTGCAGCTTTTAGCAACGAGTTTTGCGTTATTATGTACCAACAGTCACGATATAAATATGAATCATTGTTGGCGTTAACATCGAAACCACCGACACATTTTCTACGTTGTTGAAATTTACGTACACCCCTATCATGTATTTCGATTACGTTGCCGCTCTACGCTCCGCCGGAGTGAAAAGTAGGTATAATGCGTTGCAATTGGATTGAAAGAAGAAGAGGAAGAGCTATAACTCTTTCGAAATCAGCTGTTTGCCTTGAAATATGTGAAACTGGAACATAGCAAAGCAAAAATGCGCAAATTACTGCTGTTCAAAGAAAATAAATAAAAGTAAAATTTTTATATTGTTATTATTTTTATTAAACGTAAGTATGGAATCTTTATCCGCGGCGATATTACTGGTTGAGGAGGAGAGCAGCGCATCTCAGAATGCTGGGGTGAGAATTGAAAGGAGAAGATTACAAGATATGTGCGATCGCTTCCAGATGAATGACGGGCTGTAAGTAATTGCACGTGAAAGTAGACAATTTTCTTACAATTTGTTTACTTATTTAGATTCAAAACAAACTTTCGTCTGCATAAGGAGGCATTAAAGTATGTCCTAGATACGTTTGCGGAAGAAACGACGGCAAGTACTTTGTCCTCGTTATCTCCGCTTAACATTGTAGTATCCGCTTTAAGATTTTTTGCGGAAGGCAGTTACCAGCATGGAGTTGGCGCAGACCACAATGTTGGAATGGCACAGTCAACCGTGTCAAAGTGGCTGTGAAATTTTCTCAAAATAATGCAGCAAGAGCTATGCCCACAATGGATAAAATTTGAGCAAAATGAAATAGAAAAGCAGGAAGCAAAACAAGATTTTTTTACGAAAGCTGGTTTCCCAGGTGTTATCATGTGCGTTGATGGTGCGATGAACCTTTTCCTTATTACAATAGAAAAGGATTTTATAGCATCAATGCTATGTTGGTGAGGATTGTATTTCATGAAATCAATTCCATAATTGAAAATTTATTATTTTAGGTGTGCGATCACAAATTACGAATAAGAAGCATTGACCCATTACAACCTTGGCTAATGACTCCGTATCGTTCAGTAAGTCAAGACAGCTGACAAAGTAATTATAACATAAAGCACTCTAAAACTAGAAATATTATAGAACGAACGATCGGTGTTTTAAAGAACCGCTTTCGATGTTTGTTGGAGCTCGAGAGCTGCATTACTCGCCTCAAAAAGCGAGTCAATTTATAAATGTTGCTTGTGCACTAAACAATATTTGCATTTTCCACAAAGTAGAAGATTTGAACCCGATAGAATTTGATAATGAAAGCCCTCAAGAGGAAGAGGAAGTGGAAAAAACCAAAGACCCTGAATTTACTTCAACAGCAAATCGTATTCGTGACAACATACTTTCTTCTTTTTAAAGTGTATAAAATTTTATTTCAATGTTTCATGTTTTTCTTTAAATTCAAAATTTATCTTCATATGTGTATAAAATTTTTTACGAGTAAGATACAGTAAAACGTTAATCTATTTATAAATAAAAATGAATTGACCACGTTAGTCTGTCATTAGAACATTTGAGAACGGTATTTGTGACTCTCAAAAAATGTTCCTAACTCAAATGAAAGGAAAATTGAGTAAGATACAGCATTAAAAAAAGTTGACCACTTTTGTCAAACATTTGACGGTACAACATAATATCAAGACTTTTGAATCGACACATAATATCAACTTTGCTCAACACATCGTGTATTTAAATTTCAAATTTCAAAATATATAAATATAATTAATGTGTTGACATGTTTGATGGTGCCAACCTTACAGTGTTACCAACTCTCAAAAATACTTTTATTATAATAACGGGACATCTCTGCCTGTGCAGACTCCACATCGCTCATTGCTTACTAGATATAGAATACTACATAGTTTGTCATATATGGTAAGCTAGAAGCTGTCTCTTCAGCAGTTCAACAGCGCAGTTTTCATTTATAAGAAAATTTCAAAGAGGCAACATATCCCATTTCCACATATGCCGACGGCATTTTAATTTTGGTAATATGAAAATTAGAAGAGCGAGTTAAGACGGTTGTGTTATATTATAAAAATAAAGTACATTTTCAAAATAACATTTAATATTTAGTA
>NW_026093492.1:0-5543 GCF_024586455.1 Bactrocera neohumeralis | reverse complement strand
TTTTTTCCATGACGAAAAAGGGGGCCCAACATTGGTTGTTGGTAGCCCTAACTGTTTGGAAAGCTTTCCTTTTCCCCAGTAATCATTGTATGTTTCGTAATGGTTTTTGGGGATTTTTCCCACTTTCAAATTTGTTTTTGAGCCCATACGACCAAAATTTTTACCATTAAATAAACCACACAAGTCCTTTTTTTGTGTAAAAAATCAATGTTTGCATTTCCCCCACTTCTCGTTGAATATTAATTTAATTTTTAAGAAATTATAGGTATTTTTATAAATTTTTGTTTATATTTTTATAAAATTAGAAATTAAATTTATCACAAAAAAAATGGGGAAAAAAGCTACATACATATTTTTTTGATTGAAAAAAAATTTTTTTTAAAAAAAAGGGAACGTTTTTTTTAAATCTTTTTTCTGATAACAATAAAAAAACCACTAATTAATAAAAAACTACAAATTTAGGGAATAAAACTAAAAATTGTGGACAAAAGTCACATACAGAACAAAAATATCTTATTCAGTGCAAAATTTTCAAATGCGGGTTTTACGACGTTATAGTATTTAGTTCCCATTGGCATCTATAACTGTTTTAAGACCCCGTGCATTAAATTTGTCAACGCTGCAAGATATAATGCTGTTCAAGGTTCTAATATCTTTTAGTTATTAGAGCTAAAAATTTGGTCTTTCAATTTTTACACTAATATTTCCCAAGACATGTTCAAAAAATTTTCAAATCTGGACTTTGGGTGGTGTATTTAATTCCTTGTGTATAATAAGCAACCACTCCTAACAATTTGCGTCGGATCATCGGATCTTATCTTGTTGAAATATCCAACCGGAAAGAGCCCTAAATTATCCACCAAAGGCATCAAATTATGTTCCAACAGAGACTTATAATTATAACCGTTCATTTCACCTTCAATAAAGTCCACTTTCCAACTCCAGAGGCCGCTACAGCTCCCCAAACCACATTATGCCGCCACCGTGCTTCAAAATTGATATACGTTCTTCGGTTCAAGCGTAAGTTGTTTTCCTCCAAATTTTAAACCCTTCATCGCTACCAAAAGGATGAATTTGGATCATCTGTAAATAAAACCACTTTCCAAAAATCCATCTCCTTTTCTTTGTGTTTTTTGGCAAAACTTAAAGAAGTTTCCGAGTTTTTCAGAAATAAGGTTTCTTCGTGGTGTTCTCGGGGGATCCGTTATCGTTTAGGTTTTTTGTTATTGTTTCTGGATGGATACTCTTTTGTGAGTATTTGCTATGTGTTCGCTAAATTTGAGTTTTACTTGGATTTTGCTACTTTTGAGAATCAGGCTGACGTCTCTACGAGAAAAGTTTTTTGGCGTCCACTGCGCGGTTTATTTTCGTTGGAACCATTATTTTTAAAGTTTTTACAATTGTCTGTACTTTGCCTTACTTCCCAAATTTAAAATTTTAGAAATTTCACCTTTTTATTTTTCTTTTTTTGTTTTATCACCAAACTTTCTTTCAACAATTGATATTTCATTTTACCCTTATAGTAAGAAGTGTTTAAACTACATTTAAATTAAATGTCAAACAGTAGCATATAGAAATAAAAGAAAAAAGGTTAACGGTACCTTACTTTATCATAACAAGTAACAAAGTATGAGCTTCGAATGTATGTAGACTTTTGTCAAAGCAATTTTTGAGTTTTTCTTCCCCTAATTTGTTGTTTTATGTTGAATAATGGATTTTATTTTGTTAATTGTTTTTAGAATAAAACTGTATAAATACATTTTTCAAAATTTTTGTATTCTCAATGGGGTAGAAAAAATTTATAAATTTTTTACTTTGTATTTGGACTAGTATTTATTTTGTATTCATTATATTTGTGATTAATTTTTTTTGGGGGGTTTTTTGGGGAAAATGTTTTTTGGTTGGCAATTTTTTGGGGCCATTATTCGATATAAATTTAATAAAAAACATATAACAGGAAGAAAAAATGTTACTGGTGAGGTCGATCTATTCTAGAACAAGGGGGAAAGTAAAGTTAGTTTTTGAAGTAAAAAGGGGGCGTAAAAATTTCCTATTTCAAATCGTTAAAAAGCAAAAGAAGAATTCTTTTTGTGAAGGAAAGGAAGTTTTAAAATTAAAAAAAAAAATTTGGGTAATTGATAGGAAAAATCAAAAAATCTTCAATATAATATATTAAAAATTTTTTTAAAATCAAATTTTTTTTTAACTAAAAAAACCAAAAGAAAAGATTCATTAAAATATTTAATTTAAATTAAAGTTTTTCAAATTTTCTTTTTTATAAAAACATAAAAAAATCTTTTTTTGGGGTTTTTGGGGAAAGGGTTAAAAATGTGAGGTTGGTGGGGATGGTAACCTTGATTCTACTGAGTCGGTTTTCGTAAAAAAATTAACATCATATATTTAAATAATTATGAAACGGTACGCGCCCGATCCCTTCAACTTTACAAACCCAGCCACCCCCATGCGTTTTTATTATCGAGGGCGGCCGCAAACGGAATTTTGGCCCTCAACCCAACAACCACCCGGCGGTGGGATCAGCATTTCGGGTAAAACCCACGCGATCCCCGCAAGTTTTGGAAAGGGGGAAAAGTTATTTCAAACATTTTTAATGTTTTATTTGAAAAAACGTAATCCATGTCCGAAATTTACTATGGGCACCCAACGATTTCCCTTTTTGGAAGTCAGGGAAGTAATGTTTATCCGCCCGGACCTTCCCAAATTAAAACTAGAAGCCCGAGCGAATCAGAATTTCAGTATCTTCCCCCCAAAATTAAAACTTTTTTTGAAACGTTTATAGTTTTTAATTTTTTTTAAATGTAGATACGTATCCCCTTTTAATTGGAAAAGCCCCTTTAACATTAACATTTGCCTTCCCGCGGTCAGGGGAAAAGTTTAGTTTCCCTTCAAAATTGCTTCATCGCGGGGAAATCATCATTATTCCCCTTTGTTATTTGTGCCTTTCAACATTGCTGAGGAATGCTGATATAACCTTACGACTTTTTCCCTTTTTTTGGATATTGAACATTGACACCCCGGGTTTCCTTTAACCCCAAATTTTTTGGATTTTCCCTTTTTAAACAGATGGTTTTTCCTTTTTCCCATTTTAAAACCCCCAAAAGGTTTATTTGCAGATAAAAAAATTAACCCATTAAACTTTGAAAAAATTTGAAAAAATTTTATTTGCAAAAATACAACACCATTTAAATAAAAATTTTTGAAAATAAAAAACCCCCAAGGATCTTTTTTTACATGTTTTTTTCCCAGTGTTTAAATTTTGAAGATAAAAAATAAGTAAAAAAATTTTCATTTTTAACAAAAAAATTTTTAAAACAAAATAAAAACCCAAATGGGGGTGTGCAACCCTGATGATGAAAGTATTTGAATTTGCTTTAAAATATACGAAAAAATTAAAAAAAAAATATATGTTAATACTTTAAAGAAATTTTGGGAAATTTTAAATTTGGAAATGATAAAAATAATGCGAATATATTTTTCATAAGGTCATAAATTTTTTTTAAATGAAAGTTCATTTAAAATTAATCTTAATTTTGAAAATTAGTCGGAAAAAAATTAAAAAATTTTTTTTAAATTTTATTAATTTTTTTTTTAAAAATTAAAAAAATAATTAAAAAAAATTAAAATTATTTTTTAAATTTTTTTTTCCCCAATTTTTAAAAAATTTAAAAATTTTTTAATTGGGGGAAAACAATGGTTCAAAACAAAAAATAATAAAACCAAGACTCAGAAATGCTTTTTACTTTTTCTCGATTTGTATTTTCCTTAAAACGTTTCTTTTTAATTCTCCTTTGAATTAAAGCCCGTTTTTTTTGAGTTTTGAATTTCAGCCTCGAAAAATTGTCTTTCATTTTTGCTGTGGCCCGGGCCCCTTTTGGGAGACCCTAAAAAAAAATTTCCCCTTTGTTTATAAATATTGCCGGAAATTTTCCTTTTATAAAGGGAAAAAGTTTTCCCCAATAATCATAATGAAATTTCCGCCCGTTATGATTTTTTTTGGGCCCCGTGATCTAAGGGAAGGGGGAAAAAAAAAATTTTAAAAAAATTTTAAAATTTAAATTTTAATTTTCGAGATTTTTTAAATTTTTAAATTTAAAAAAATTGTTGTAATGCCCCTTTTCAAAATTTTTTCCCCAAAATTTTCACTTTTTTTAAATAAATTTTTTTTTAATTATACTGAAAACATTGAAATTTTTTAAACAAGACTTTTAAAATCCTCTGAGCAAAACCGAAAAGTTTTAAAAAATCATTTTTTCCCCTTTTTTTTAAAAAGGGGTTTTTTTGATCTTTTTTTTTTTAAAAAAATTTTGCATTAAAACAAAAAAATTAAAAAAATAAAAAATGAACCCGATTCTGACAAGTCCAAAAAAAATAAAGGGGAAAAACCTTTTTCAAAAAATTAAAGGGGTCATCATAAGGTTGGGGAAGTAACAAGAAAAAAGATTTTTTTGCCTGACCTCAGTTTACCCCAGAACCCCCGAAAAAAAATTCGTTCGGAACCTAAAGGGAAATTTATAAAACAATTTTATTTTTTTTTTTTTAAATTTTAAAATTGGTTGAATTTTGAAGGATGGTAAAAAGGAAAAAAACCCATTTGAGAAAAACTAATTTTTTTTGCGATTTTAAAAAACAAGTTTTTAATTTAAAACAAAAAAATTTGATTTTTTTTTAATTTTGAATTTTTAATAAAAAATTTTTCTTTTCCAAAAAATTTATTTTTTTAAGTTTTATTTTAAATAATCGATTTTTTTAAAAAAATAAATATGGCTTTAATAATAATTCATCGATTTTATTCAAACCCCAATCGTTTAAAGTATTTTTTTCAATATTTACCCCAAATAAAACTTAAATTTTCAAACCAATTTTAAAAAATAATTTTTTCCATTGATTAAATTTTAAAACCCTTTTTCCCAAACCAAAATTTCCCCACCCCATTGAAAAAACAAAAAAAAAAAATTGTTTTTTTTGTCTTTGTTTTTTTAAGGATATCTTAAAAACCTTAAAAATTAATTTCTAAAAAAAACTTTTTTGGGGTTAAAAATGGTATAATTTTGTTTTTTACGAAAAAAAAATTTAACCAAAATTAAAAAAAATTTAAAATTTTTAAATAAATTTTAAGATATATTTTCCCCCAAAAAGGCAAGAAATCAGAAGTTTAAGGGCCCTTTTGGGAAAAATTTTTTTAAAAGTTTTTTGGCGGTTTTTAATAAACCATGTATAGGGGTTTAAGAAAAAAAGGAATTTTTAATCAAAATATCATATTCAATTTGTTTTAAAGGGGTTTATATTTTTTCGATTGCCCAGTGAGAATTTCATGAAAATTTCATTAATTGGGGTTGCATTAATTTTTAAATGTAAAGTATTTTTGTGTTATGGGTTTGCAAAAAATTTTGAAAAAACCAACAAAAAATTTTTTTTAAAAATTTGGGAAAAAAATTTTTGGAAACGTTTAAATTGTTTAAAAACAAGTTTATTGGATAATTCCCTACCCCGTCACTTTTAATTTTTTGGTTTCGCGGGGGTTAAAA
>NW_026093491.1:0-5449 GCF_024586455.1 Bactrocera neohumeralis | reverse complement strand
TTTACACTCATTGTTTTTCCACTGACACTTAAATATTTCTAAATAAACACATTGAATGCCAAATAAGGGCGCATATAAACAAAACAATAATAATAACTTTTTTTTGTTCATAAACAACACCTAATACTTTATGAATAACAACATTTGTATTAAAAATTTTACATGCAGTGAATTTCTTAAGTTTTTTTATTTATGGAAAGTAATTCATGCGTCAATGTGGATTGATAAATTGGACGGGACGATCGTTTTGGCCGACAAACAAAGTTAGCTTACTGTTAGATGAAGTCCTCTTTGTTGAAGGATTTTCTACTTTAGGCAAAAACGTCGCTCAGTAAATATAATTTTTTTTTATGATTAGTAAATTTTGTTGCTCTGTTGAGCTTGACTAAGCTTTGCAAAGATTGGTAGTTGGGTTCCTTAGCTTAGCATAAGCCGACGTTATTTTGTAACATACTGTAGTCCATTCACAACTGATCGCACATCTTTTTACTTTAAATGGGCATCATTTACATTGTCTCTCCTGTTTTCTATCACGCATTTTGTACACCCACACATTTGTTTTTATTTTCCACTTATTCATCCCATCATTTATTCATTCATATATTCGCTAATGGCTATTCGATTACAAGCCTTGGCTTTATGTGTAGGTATTAAAGACTTCTAAGCCACTTGGTGATTATGTGGCTGCGTCAGCTTTGACTTCTTAGAATCTACGTTTTGTGTATGAATGAATATAAATTTCTTAATAATATTTACGCCTCTTAATTTAGTAACATGAGAAATATTTCGTGGTGGTTATTGCGTTATAATTACAATGAATTGCTCGTTTGATTTGGTTGTTTCCAGAAAAGCCACACATCTGGCTGTTTATCGCTTCTCTTTATATACTGATATAAGCAGCAAAATCTTAAAATGCAAAGGGTCCCTTGAAAAGTACCATCTCGTCGTCAATTCCTTGCATTCAGTTCAAAGATTTTCCTAAATTATTTCACAGGTTCCTAACTAGTTCTAAACGGCCTGATATTTAATTATTATTTAATTAATGTAAACCTATTCTATATACTACGACATCACCTGCCTTGTACCTGTACTATACAATTAGCAAAATTAGCTATGTCATAAAATATTGAACAGTTTGCGGTTGTTGTTATTCATTAATTTCGTATACAAATAAATATCGCACCTCATAAAGTGGCTAATTGGCAAGCACTTGTAAATAATTTTCTGCAAAAAGCAGCCAAAATTTGCATAATTATTGACGTACTACTCTGCCGCCGAATACTTTTGTAGTTATTGGCTGACACAGCCAAATTTACTGAAGTGTACTCAAAAACTTCTTTATATCCACTATATATTGGTTATAATTGGTTTAAAACAATAAACACGTTTCTGAAGAGCAAATAAACGATTTTATGTTATTTGTGAGCAGTGGAGAGTTTGTAGACTTTTTTGAAATGCGCAAAAGTCGAAATATAACTGTTTTTATGCACAGTGTGATAGTATTTATGTAATTTTCACACTATATTTGTTTAGTGTAGAGTTTGTAGACTTTTTAAAATGCGCAAAAATGAAAGTAAAACTGTTTTTATGCACAGTGCGATAAAAATGTATTTATGTCATTTTCAATTCTGTTCATAGTTTGAAAATTGCTGAAGAGCTCGGAGACTTTTTGTTAAAAATGTGTTGAAATTCAAGTACTGAATATTTTAGAATTCTCTACATCATAGTTTGAAAATTGTTGAAGAAGCTATGTTATTAATTTAGATCATTATACATATTTTGCATACTTTCACTTGTTAAAACTTTTATTTTTATTTTTAAGTTGCAATAGTCTAGACGTCTCAATGAACTGGTTTGTGTCTCAGTTTTATAGCATACTCTGGCTATGAATTTTTATCGCCTCCTATCGATCTGTGGAATAAACAATTAAGTCAGTTCATAGTAAATCTACAGCTCGCTTACATATAATGGCACATGAAAAGTAGAATGATATAAATTATAAGAAATTGCAGATAGAATAAATTTACATTTCACTTTTCTTTGTACTCGTATATTTACTACCAGATACATATGTATGTATATTCAAACAGTTCCTGAAAACTTTCTGTTGATGAATAATAAATCTCAAATGTGTTTATTTTATAAATATAAAGGAATTTTTATTTTCTTCTAATTTTGAGCCGAAATATACAACGAATACACAAAATTTACAAAAATCTGACTTTTTTGACCAAATATACCAACGTTTTTCCTTGTTATATTCCCTAATTCAAAGTAATACTATGATGTTTTTATAATTTAAAAATCTTCTGCTGATAGTAACATAATGTTCAACAAGCAGACAGACTGAGTGGAGATCGAATAACGGTAGTTTTTTGTGTTTGCTTCTGCTTATATTCGTATGTCGCGTCCGTTACCGAAAAACAGCATTTATTGTTCTCATTAGTGAACAAAGTGTTGAAGTGTAAATTGCTTTCAGACTAAAAGCAGATACATCATTTCACTTAAAAAAAGTAATAATTGGCTCTCGGCAAAAACGATTAAAAAAATTTATTGGTGTTTGAAATTCGTCGCGTCCGTTACCGTAAACCTTAAATATTAAATAAAGTTGTAGAAATTGCATAAAATTAAAATTTTATTGATGGCAAAAACGGCAAAAGAAACAAGAAAAGCAATAACAATGAAGTATAGAGAGAAAATGAAAGAAAACGTCGAGAAATGGCAGGAATACAAGAAGAAAGAAGCAAAACGAAAGCAAGAGTACCGAAAAAGATTATCGCAAAAAATGAAAAGTGATTGCAATTTATTAGAAAAGAAGAAAGAAAAGGACCGTGTTAGACAGCAAGTTTTGCGGCAAAAAAAGAGCATAAATAATATTGACAATTTGAATTGCGAAATTTACAGCTGTAAACAAACGATGGGAAAAGCAATTAAAAAAGTAGAGGCTGCGCTACCTAAAAACCTGAATAGAAAAATAGCTATCCTCAAATCTTTATGCAATAAATATATTAAGCCAACAGAAACGATGAATGAAAATACAACCAAGTCATCAAAAAGCCAGATGCGCGAAAAATTAATTGAACAATTCTTTTTGCAAGATGGAATCAGCGTTCAAGCTCCTGGGAGAAAGGATACAATGATAATCAATGGGAAAGTAGCCTCAAAACGTTTTATGCTTATGACCTTAACAGAAGCATATCAACTTTTCAAAGCCGAATATACCGAAGAAAAAGTCTGCAAAACTATTTTTATTCGTTCTAAGCCAACTTACATTCAGTTAATCAATAATTTACGACACAATATGTGTGTCTGTAAGTACCATGCAAATTTTATTTTTCTACTAGAAGGCTGTGCAAAGATTATACCGCAGATTCCTGCCAAAGCTGAATTATTTCTTACATCAGTTTGCTGCGACGTTATGAATGAAAAGTGCATGGCTAATAATTGTGACAGCTGTGTACGCGATATTAAAGACGATCTAGTTCCAATACAGTTTATTAATAAATTTAATACGCAAATCAAATGGAAACAGTGGAGAAAAGTAGATGATCGCATAACTTTAAACTACACTATTGGTCCATTAATCGACTTAATTCATGATATAGAGATTCAGCTACCAGCTTTTAAAATGCATTGTTTTGTTAAACGTCACCAACAAAATTACTTTGAAACTAAAAAAAAAATGTAGCAGCTAATGAAATTGTTATGCAAGTTGATTTTGCTGAAAATTATCGCTTGACATTCCAAAACGAAGTTCAAGATGCCCACTTTAGTTATAGCCAAGTAACAGTGTTTACGTGCGTAGATTGGGTTCTTGGTGAAACCAAGTCTTTTGCTGTTATCAGTGATAGATTGACCCACAGTAAATTCGACGTTTATTGCTTTATTTCCAAAATTATCAATATATTACAAAACCAGTACAAAGGAGTTACCAGCATTTATATTTTTTCTGATGGAAGCACTTCCCAATTCAAAAATAAATTTATTCTTTCTAGTATTCCAAGACTTGCAGCTGAATTTAATTGCGAAATCTTAGAGTGGAATTTTTTTGCCACTTCACATGGCAAAGGTGCAGTAGACGGAATAGGTGCCGTAGTTAAACGAAAAGTCTGGCAAATCGTTAAAGCAAAAAATATTGTTCTCGGTGATGCTTCATGCTTCTATGAATGTGCTAAGAACAACATTCATGGAGTTAACATTTTGTATATCTCTGGAACACAAATTGATAGTTTTTGTAATCAACTGTCAGAGTTATGGCAAAATATTCCAAATATCAAAGGAGTTAAGAGTTTGCATTGGTTTTCATATTTCGACAGTAAATTTATTGAAGTTGCTCGGACCGCCTATTCATTAAAGAAATTAATTAAAATAGACCATTCTAAAAACTAATAACTTTCTTCTTAATTTTTTAAGTCATTTTTACTAAAATGTTACTTGAATTTTTAATTTACGTTATTGTTTTGCTTAATTTTCAATAAAATTGAAGTGTTATAATGAAAAAATTGTATTTCTTTGTTCTTGGAAGATTTTGTCGCGTCCGTTATGTCGCGTCCGTATTTCTTCTATACTCAATTAAAAAAAACTAAGGGAAAATTAACATATTTCATAAACCTACGAATAACAGTCATCTGTTCGCATTTATTAATATATATATTTTTATATATATATAAATCCTTAATTTGCTGAATTTTGTATATTTCTGAATGCGCCTCAAAAAAACTTCTATTTTTTGTCGCGTCCGTATCACTTTATAATTGCTTATAACTACGTACTTATTTGTAGTAGAACCTTCCCGTATATATTAAAATCTAGTACTGCGTCAGCCCTTCAAAACAATGTCAATATATATAAACTTTTCCTTTGTCTTCTTTGTTTTGGACGCACTTAAAAGCGTACGAATGTCGCGTCCGTTACCGTGAAAATGCCATTGTGTCACAAACGATTGTTGTAATCTTTAAAAAATGCATAAATATTGAATCATCTTTAAAAATAACAGTTAAAACTCGCCTCGTTTTTATGAAATGTATGCCCAAAATTGTTTTTACGTGATTGAAAATTAGTTTGCAACATCTTTTTGCTATTGGAGAGTTTGGAGACCTTTATGGAGAGTTTAGTTTTTCGTTTACATTGTTCCACAAGTCCTGTGTAATAAATTTAATTTGACTGAGAAGTGTTTTTGCGTAGTGTAGAGTTTGAAATCTTTATGTAAAGCTGCGTTATTGTTTAAAAATTGTGATAATACGCTGTGGAGTGCACAATATCAAACATTTATTTATGTGGGCAGTTTGGAGAGTTTTCGAAATGCGTCAAATGCAACTTCTTTTTTAGGTGAGGCGTACATAAAATTCGCTTATCAAACATTTTTTATGTGGAGAGTTTGGAAAGTTTTCGAAATGTGTTAAATCAACTATTTAAGGTGATGGTTATAAATGAGAAAGCTGTTTGTTTA
>NW_026093490.1:0-6583 GCF_024586455.1 Bactrocera neohumeralis | reverse complement strand
ATTTAATGTTTGTGTTATCGGTGCAAAATGATTTAAAGAAAGACAAAATTAAATTTTTTTAAAAAAATTGGTGAATTTTTTCCGAAACGTTTCTTGATGAAAAGTTTTGGGAGATTGCCACCCCCCCGGGAAGATGGTTTCAACGTTTTCAAAGTGGTCGGAACATAAGACTATAACATTAAAAAAAACCCGGACCCCGGGAAATTCCATCAAAAATCGCCGAAATCATTGAAATTCAGGGAAAAAAGAATTGAACATCTCCAAAACATCGATTTATCGGAGTTTGACTGAACATTTGGGCTCACGAAAGGGAGGCACGGTTTGTTCCCCACAAATTGACTTAACACCAAAAATTGCTCAGAATCCAACATTCAAGGACAACATTGTAACCGATTATTTGACCAAAAATCACATTCTAACCATTAACGACTCCCCGTGTTCACCTGATATGGCACGTGCCATTCTTCCTTTTCAGAAAAAAGCATTTGACCATGAAAGGAAAGCGTTATGCGGATGTAGAGGCCATTCAAAAGAATTGCACCGGCATACTGGCGGCCAAACCGGCCAACGAGCTAAAATACTCGTTCGACATGCTTTTGGACCGTGCGAAAAGCTGTGTTGAAGCAGAAGGAGACTATTTTGAATCAAATAAATTGATTTTGCCGAAAAAACCATTTACTCTGTTTTTTTTTTGTTAAAAGTCCTGTTTACTTTGGAAAGCACCTTGTAAAACATGAACAAAGATGATAAGACTGGCCGGTAAGAAAGATGGCCTAAAATAAAAAAAAACGGTCTTCTTGTCTTGGAAGCGCTAAAAATTTTGTGAGCAACCCTGATATTTCTTCTTATACTAATAATATTTTAAAGAAGGAAAGAATGTTACATTTTATTGTTTTTTAAAATTTGTTATTTTTATACTCTCAACAAAGCTGGGAGAGAGTATTATAGTTTTGTTCACATAACGGTTGTTTGTAAGTCCTAAAACTAAAAGAGTCAGATATAGGGTTATATATACCAAAGTGATCAGGGTGACGAGTAGAGTTGAAATGGATGTCTGTCTGTCCCGTCCCAATCCGTCTGTCCCTCCGTCCGTCCGTCCGTCCGTGCGAACTTGAGTAAAATTGAGAAACTTGGTAACGTTTTTTTTGGCTCCAAAGGGTTTTCGAAAAAGGGAAAAAAGGGGCCCAAACATAAATAAAGATAAAAAAGTAAATTTTGGCAAAAGATCGCTTTGGGGGGGATTTGGGCTTTTGGGGGTAATGGCCCTCCCCCTTACAATTTTTTTGAAACCCGGGAAACACCAAATATGTCAACCAAACTTACAAAACACTTCGGGCATTTCATACAAAGTTCAAAATGGAAGAAAAATCGGATACCAACTCCTGCCTTGTTCCTCCCCAACAAAGGTTATTGTTGAAAAATCACCAAAAATGGGTGTTAACCGACCGACAAAACGTCAGAAACACTAAATTTTACGGAAGAAATGGCAGAAGGAAGCCGCACCTAGGCTTTTTTTAAAAATTGAAAATGGGAGTGGCGTCGCCCACTTATGGACCAAAACCATATCTCGGAACTACTAGACCGATTTCAACAGTTCGGTATGTTATATTTTTTTAACACCCTGATGACATGTATGAAATATAAGTGAAATGGCTTTACAACCACGCCTTCTTCAATATAAACGCAATTTTGAATTCCATCGATGCCTTCTTTTGTTAATACGAGTATAAACATTAGGAACCAATGATGATAGCGGAATAAAAACTTACATTAAATACGGTATTTGAAAATATAAATGACGGATAATGAAATCTCGATTATCACTTTATCGTGCGAGAGTATAAAATGTTCGGTGACACCGGAATTTAACCCTTCCTTACTTGCTTAAATGTGGAATAAATATAAGCCCAAGCTTCCATCCAAAAGGATTAATAATTTAAATATTCTTTAGAAAAGTTTATATGCAAATTGTCCACACCATTTTTCTTTTATACCATAACTTTTATTTTTGCTAAGTAAGATAAAATAGAGTGCAATTTTCCTCATTTTTAGGTCGATTAAATTTCGATAAGAAGCACTGGCCTAAAATTTTTTGGACAAACTTCAGAAGTATGCTCTGGTAAATAAACTTATATTATTCACTCCTGAAAGTATGCCACAATTTTTGTTTTATAGAAAAAGGAGTCAATTTATTCAACAATATCATCATATTCGGACATTTTTTTGAAAATAGAACAAAAATATCTGATTTTTTTGTTATTTCTATTTGCTAATTCCTTAAAAAATTTAGAAAGACAAAGTTTTGTCTATGAAAATGGGTCAAACCGATATCTATCGTAATATCTATTTGATTGCATGCATTTTTTTATTTTGGGAGAGAAGTTTTTGCAAAAAAGTTTGCGCAACTTGTGCAAAATTCTAATTCAGCTCTTTAACCACCGTTCTTTAAACTCCCAAAACAAATATAGACACCAAAATTAATAGAAACGTCAGCCAAACTGGATAATCCCAGACAAACTGCATATTCACACATGCGATTTTCTCCATTCGCTTTCTCAGAAGACGCAAGGAAACTTCTTATAAAAGCCAGTCAAGCAATAATGCTTCCAAAATATATGCTTTTACGCTTTTGCTCAGCCAAATGAGGTGCCAGAAATTGAATTGCTTTACCGCACCCCATAACTTCTGAATGCCATTATGCAGTTGAGCGCCGTATTAATATTCCATATTGGAAACCGAGGAAACCGAGAAAACACTTAATTTTTACAACATCATTCGACTGACGCAGCAAACATGCGCTCTCGCATTGACACACACATGCGCCAAAGTATGTGCATATTGCTGCATATGGCAACAGTGTGAGCGTATATTGAAATGTTACGCATACGCCCTGGGTGCTCAAAAGCTTTTGCGCACATATAAATATTTATGGGTTGCCACTCAATCGACTGTAGCTAAGCGACGTTTTCACGCCGCCCACGCAGCGGCTCGGATTCGGCTGTGCGAGAAAATTCATTAAAAAGAAAATTGTTTACGCAGAACGAAAGCCAACACACGCACACATACATACACGAAAGAGTTGGTGTGGCTGTGGAGATTGCGCTCCCCATCACAGCCACAGCCAATGCCAGCGCGTTGTAATTAAAAAGTTGTATTTTCGCAGCGAGTGCGTAAATAAAATGTCAACTCGTGCGGCGGCTAGTTAATTGCCACTTGTTAACAACCAATAGCGTCCAATAACTGTAATTAAAATGGAGTCGAACACATATGCGTTGCGTTGAGCACAAACGGATGTCCTGTAATGCATACACTTCAATTACACTTCAATTACTGCAATTACATTTGTTTGCCATGCGCCGTTATGCATAGTTGGCATATGTGTTAGTTTGTATGCGTGCGTGTGCGTGCTTGAATTGGTCGCACAGTTATGATCTCTGCCATGTGAGCTCATAATGACAATATTATCTTAACTGTCACATGCATATTAATGCAGTGTCAAATGTCATGTCGCAGAATGCCTGATTGAGCAGAAGCACGCAGCTTCAAATGCACACACACACACACTTTCTCATGTATGTTTATGTGTGATATAACATTGTTAAAATGCTGGTGAGCTTAATTAAGTGATGGCATTTCATCTTTTGTGTTATTATTATTTGTTAAACACATGTAAATGTATATTCGCATAAATTAATATTTACACAGACAAAATTGTGAAAGTAAATATTTAATTACTAATTGCGGTTTAAGTGAAATGTGTGTGTGTGTATGTGACCGGTTTGTACGATTTTTTTATATGATAAGTGTTTAACAATGCTTTAATTAAAATCTACGAATATAATTGTGAAAATGGAAATAAAACAAGTAAGGAAGGGCTAAGTTCGGGTGTCACCGAACATTTTATACTCTCGCATGATAAAGTGATAATCGAGATTTCATTATCCGTCAGTTACATATTTTTCAAATACCGTATTTTTGTAAAGTTTTATTCCGCTATCATCATTGGTTCCTAATGTACATATATACTCTTATTATTCAGAAAAGGCATCAGATGGGATTCAAAATAGCGTTATATTGGAAGAAGGCGTGGTTGTGAACCGATTTCACCCATATTTCGTACATGTCATCAGGGTGTTAAGAAAATATTATATACCAAATTTCATTGAAATCGGTCTAGTAGTTCCTGAGATATGGTTTTTGGTCCATAAGTGGGCGAGGCCACGCCCATTTTCAATTTTTAAAAAAGCCTGGGTGCAGCTTCCTTCTGCCATTTCTTCCGTAAAATTTAGTGTTTCTGACGTTTTTTGTTAGTCGCTTAACGCACTTTTAGTGATTTTCAACATAACCTTTGTATGGGAGGTGGGCGTGGTTATTATCCGATTTCTTCCATTTTTGAACTGTATATGGAAATGCCTGAAGAAAACGACTTTGTAGAGTTTGGTTGACATAGCTATAGTAGTTTCCGAGATATGTACAAAAAACTTCGTAGGGGCGGGGCCACGCCCACTTTCCAAAATAATTACGTCCAAATATGCCCCTCCCAAATGCGATCCTTGTGGCAAATTTCACTTGAACATCTTTATTTATGGCTTAGTTATGACACTTTATAGGTTTTCGGTTTTTTGTGGGCGCCATTTTGTACGGGCGTGGCAGGGGCCGATTAGCCAGGACATCCGGGATTCGAACTTAACCCCTTCACTTTGGAGTCAAGAAAGGACTTACCAAGTTATGTGAACAAAACTTATCATTAAAAACATGAAGAACAAGTCACCTGATGACCTGAATATGGTGAACATTATAATGCAAATATTCTCCGAATTTTGTTTAACAAAACTTACAAGCAGTTGGAGATGAACTAACGAGAAATTAAATATAAAGAAAGATCTAAGCCACTCACAATCACTATACTGATTGGATAAGTGTGTAAAGCAGATCAAAAGAGTAGAAAGAAAAAAAAGAAAAGATCAGTCTGGGTGGTCGAATCCCTAATCTGCTTATGTGAAATATAAGTATTGATAAAATATTTTGCCAAAAATGTCAGAAGACCGTTTATACTTATATTCATCTTTAAAGAACTTGGTAAAGGTATTTGCTGAATGAAACTGCCTTCTCTTACTGGGTATCATTATTTTCATCTAAGGAACTTGGCAAACATTCCGAAAAAACGACTCTCGAAATTTTTTTTTTTCCAAGCCATCAATTCACTTTGCAATCTTGACAGTTGTTTCTAAAATCGCTAGCATAACTTTATAACTTTTGCAAAATAGGAAGTAAATAACCCGCTAGCCTCTTAATAACATTAATATAAATGCTGAAATATGAAATTAACGGTACACAATCGTGTACAATTTTCCCATAATCCTTTAGTAGCATAAAGCGCATTGTCAAGTGGTTGTGGCTAAAACATATCAGTGCGCAGCTCGATGACATAAATAATACAGTTCTTATGCAAATATCACATATTCGAAACAAAGGTAAGCAAAGCGAATGCACTGCAAAACGGCAAACATTAAGTGCAGCTGTGGTCCAGCCACAAACCAATCCATTAAATATAACTCAAAACAAATCTTGCATAATGTGCATAGAAAATAAGAAAGGAAGAATAGAAAGTGCCCCCAGATTTCTGTGCACAAGCTGCAAGTGTGTATATGGGCAAGCTCTGCTCTTCTGTTGCGGTTACGGCGGGGAAACGCAGTGGAAACATGGGAAATAATCGTATATTATTTAAGTTTTGCTGCAATATTTGTATCGGACGTTAGGGTGGTGCAGTGGGTTAATAATAAAAAACAAATTTAATACGAACTGAAAATGAGGATTTTGCAGAATATTTCTGGTGCAGACTCCCAAATGTTTTGAAATAATATTGAAAAAATTTCAAAACGATGCAGAATTGCAAAGAAACATTTTCAAAGTGTCTCAAACTTAAGTCACAATAATCCAGCTTCAAACCAAAAATACTTGAACGTTGTCCAGGACCGTTTCACTGGAAGCCAAACAGTCCAGAAAGTAATCTCGAAATGAACTATCCCGCCCAAAACAAATCATAGAATGTGTTATATAATAAAAAACAAGTAGGGAAGGACTAAGTTCGGGTGTCACCGAACACTTTATACTCTCTCATGATAAAGTGATAATCGAGATTTCATTATCCGTCATCTACATATTTTTCTCAATATATATACTGTATTATAAGCAGAAAAAGGCATCAGATGGAATTCAAAATAGCGTTATATTGAAAGAAGGCGTGGTTGTGAACCGATTTCACGCATATTTCGTACATGTCATCATGGTGTTAAGAAAATATTATATACCGAGTTTCATTGAAATCGGTCTAGTAGTTCCTGAGATGTGGTTTTTGGTTCATAAGTGGGCGACGCCACGCCTATTTTCAATTTTTATGGAAGTATGAGGCTCATGAGTCAGAGAAGATGATTTTCTTAAAAAAATCGTTATCGTTTTCAAGTTGTTCCAAGGCAAAATCAACAAAATCATGACGTTCACGTTGGTCCAATGGCTTTTTCTTTAGGAGAACAATTTTTATACAAAAAAGTTCAATCCTTCCCTTAAATTCTAGGTTTGAAAC
>NW_026093489.1:0-5600 GCF_024586455.1 Bactrocera neohumeralis | reverse complement strand
TTCAAATCATTAACGTCACATATTAAAGTTAATTAACCTTCGTCATCTTACAGAAGTTGGCATAAAGCCAAAACGGCAGTGCATTTGGAAAATTCCAAGAATTTCACATTTAGGTATAAAACCGGTTTTCTTGCATGTACACATTTAGAAATCCATATCAAGTTGCCTCAAATCATTAGCTTAACATATTAAAGTTAATTAACCAACTTCATCTTACAAAAGTTAGCAGAAAGCCAAAATGGCAGTGGATTTGTAGAAATTCCAGAATTTTACGTTTAGGCATAAAACCGATTTTTTTTCATACACACATATGGCAATCTAGGTCGAATGGCTTCAAATCATTAGCTTCACTAATTAGAGTTAACTGATGCTCATCATCTTACTCAAGTTGACATAAAGCTAAAACGGCCGTGCATTTGGAAAAAATTCCACATTTTTACATTTAGGTAAAAAACCAATTTTCTTGCATGTACGCATTCAAAAATCCATATCAATTTGCTTCAAATTATTAGCTTAGCATATCAAAGTTAATTAATCCTCATCATCTTGCTCAAGTTGACATAAGACCAAAACGACAGTGCATTTCGAAAAATTCCACAATTTTACATTTAGGTATAAAACAGATTTTCTTGCATATACACATTTGGCAATCTATGTCGAATGGCTTCAAATCATTAGCTTCACATATTAAAGTTAATTAACCTTCTTCATCTTACAGAAGTTGGCATAAGACCATAACGGCAGTGCATTTGGAAAAAATTCCAGAATTTTACATTTAGGTATAAAACCGATTTGCCTGCATGTACACATTCAGAAATCCATATCAATTTGCTTCAAATCGTTAGCTTAACATATTAAAGTTAATTAGCCTTCTTCATCTTACAGAAGTTGGCATAAAACCAAAACGACAGTGCATTTGGAAAAATTCCACAATTTTACATTTAGGTATAAAACCGATTTTCTTGCATATACACATTTGGCAATCTATGTCGAATGGCTTCAAATCATTAGCTTCACATATTAAAGTTAATTAACCTTCTTCATCTTACAGAAGTTGGCATAAAACCAAAACGACAGTGCATTTGGAAAAATTCCAGAATTTTACATTTAGGTATAAAACCGATTTTTTTGCATATACACATTTGGCAATCTATGTCGAATGGCTTCAAATCATTAGTTTCACATATTTAAATAAATTAACCTTCTTCATCTTAATGAAGTTGGCATAAAGCCATAACGTCAGTGCATTTGGAAAAATTCCACAATTTTACATTAAGGTATAAAACCGATTTTCTTGCATGTACACATTTAGAAATCCATATCAATTTGCTTCAAATCATATTACAGTTAATTAGCCTTCTTCATTTTACCAAAGTTAACATAAGACCATAACGGCAGTGCATTTGGAAAAATTCCAGAATTTTACATTTAGGTTTAAAACCGATTTTCTTGCATGTACACATTCACAAATCCATATCAATTTGCTTCAAATCATTAACTTAAAATATCAAAGTTAATTAATCCTCGTCATCTTGCTCAAGTTGACATAAGACCAAAACGACAGTGCATTTGGAAAAATTCCAGAATTTTACATTTAGGTATAAATCCGATTTTCTTGCAGATGCTCATTTGGCAATCTGTGTCGAATGGCTTCAAATCATTAGCTTCACATATTAAAGTTAATTAACCTTCTTCATCTTACTGAAGTTGGCATAAAACCAAAACGGCAGTGATTTTGAAAAAATTCCATTAGCTTCACATATTAAAGTTAATTAACTTTCTTCATCTTACAGAAGTTGACACAATTCTATAACGGCAGTGTATTTGGAATAAATTCCACAATTTTACATTTAGGTTTAAAACCGATCTTCTTGCATGTACACATTCAAAAATCCATATCAATTTGCTTCAAATCATTAGCTTAACATATCAAAGTTAATTCATCCTCGTCATCTTGCTCAAGTTGACATAAGACCAAAACGACAGTGCATTTGGAAAAATTCCACAATTTTACATTTAGGTATAAAACCGATTTTCTTGCATATACACATTTGGCAATCTATGTCGAATGGCTTCAAATCATTAGTTTCACATATTTAAATAAATTAACCTTCTTCATCTTAATGAAGTTAGCTTAAAGCTAAAGCGGCAAGCATTCAAATTCCAGAAGTATATATTAAGGTACAAAACCGATTTTCTTGCATGTACACATTTAGAAATCCATATCAATTTGCTTCAAATCATATTACAGTTAATTAGCCTTCTTCATTTTACCAAAGTTAACATAAGACCATAACGGCAGTGCATTTGGAAAAAATTCCAGAATTTTACATTTAGGTTTAAAACCGATTTTCTTGCATGTACACATTCACAAATCCATATCAATTTGCTTCAAATCATTAGCTTAACATATCAAAGTTAATTCATCCTCGTCATCTTGCTCAAGTTGACATAAGACCAAAACGACAGTGCATTTGAAAAAATTCCGTAATTTTACGTTTAGGTATAAAACCGATTTTCCTGCATGTACACATTTAGAAATCCACAACGAATTGCTTCAAATCATTAGCTTCACATATTAAAGTTAATTAACTTTCTTCATCTTACAGAAGTTGACATAAAACCAAACCGGCAGTGCATTTGGAAAATTTCCACAATTTTACCTTTAGGTATGAAAGGATTTTCTTCCATATACACATTTGAAAATCTATGTCGAATGGCTTCAAGTCATTAGCTTCACATATTAAACTTAATTAACCTTCTTCATCTTACTGAAGTTTGCATAACGCCAAAACGGCAGTGCATTTGGAAAAATTCCAGAATTTTATATTTAGGTATAAAACTGATTTTGTTTCATATACACATTTAGAAATTCATATCAAGTTGCTTCAAATCATTAGCTTCACATATTAAAGTTAATTAACCTTCATCATCTTACTGAAGTTAGCAGAAAGCCAAAACGGCAGTGCATTTGGAAAAATTCCAGAATTTTACATTTAGGTATAAAACCGATTTTGTTGCATATACACATTTAGAAATCCATTTCAAGTTGCTTCAAATCATTAATTTTACATATTAAAGTTAATTAACCCTCATCCTCTTACCCAAGTTGACATAAGACCATAACCAAACATGCATTTGGAAAAATTCCACAGTTTTACATTTAGGTATAAAACCGATTTTCGTGCATATACACATTTGGAAACACTTATCAAGTTGGTTCAAATCAATAGCGTCACATATTCAAGTTAATTAACCTTCGTCATCTTACAGAAGTTGGCATAAAGCCAAAACGGCAGTGCATTTAGAAAAATTCCACAATCTTATATTTAGGTATTAAATCGAATTTTTTATATATACTCATTGGGAAACGGTCAAAACTCTAAAATTAAAATTCTGAAGTCAAAATTCCGGAATCAAAATTCTGGGTCGACAAAATTCTGGAAATCGGAATTCCGCAATTCCTTCGCTTTTTTTTGCTGCATTTCAAAATTCTGGTTTTTCATAATTCCGGAATTTACGTTTTCCAGAATTAATTCTGGAAGCTTTTTCCCCAAAATTTGAGCCAAATCGTGTGTTTTATATAAATTTGCTTATACAAACATAATAATATAACATAAACAAAACATAAACTCCAAAATAACTCCAAAATAATTCCAAAACCAAACATGTTTATCGGAAAGACAAAAAACAACATTATTAACAAATAAAGATCAAATAGATACTACATTAATGTCATGTTTGAAGCAATACGCCTTAAATACGCTAAGTGACTTAAATCTAATCTTTTTTTCATTACTCTTGTAATTTGTTGGTTTTTTTCCTTTCTGTTTATTTTTTTCGCTTTTTTAATTTTTGTACTTGTGTTTCAGCATAAATAAGCTCCCTTTGTAAGTCAGATATCAATTTGTACAGCATCGCACGACTTTTTCCAACTATGACTTTAAGGTGGCGATGTCAAGCTTCCACACTGTTTTGTTCTTGGAAAAACTTTCGATCTAGGGAAAGACAGAAAACAACATTATTAACAAATAAAGATCAAATAGATACTACATTAATGTCATGTTTGAAGCAATACGCAAATACGCTAAGAAATCTAATCTTTTTTTCATTACTCTTGTAATTTGTAGGATTTTTTCCATGAACTTTCTGTTTATTTTTTTTTCGCCGTTTTTTAATTTTTGTACTTGTGTTTCAGCATAAATAACTTTTGTAAGTCAGATATCAATTTGGCGCACGACTTTTTCAACTATGACTTTAAGGCGGCGATGTCAAGCTTCCACACTGTTTTGTTCTTGGAAAAACTTTCGATCTAGGGTCATCGAACACGAACCAAAATTGTGTTAAATATTTAGGCTGTGACTTTTTACCAAACACATAATTTTTTTCAAAGCATTTTGAAAGTTTTTGCAAATCGCTATCGTCAAATGAATTACGCAAACTTGTGTAATACTCTGCGATTTCGCTATGAGGAACCAGTGCTAAGCTTTTAAGCATTCTTACTGGCATTGAAAACTGCTTGCTGCTGCCATATTTGCGGCTTAGTCTGAAAATATTTAATAATCATTTTATCTTAAATGTAGGAAGTTGCGGTTATGCAATAAATTTACCCTTCTTTTTAAACATTTCGCCAAATAATTTTCCTGAAGTGGAAGAGGCAACCACTCTGCCGTGCAAATGGGAAACACTTCCTTCCTGCAGAAATAATAGCCATTTCGAAATCACTAATTATAAGCGTCGGATTCAGTTGGATACCATAGTTCAATGCGACGTTCTCCAACTCAACATATGATTACAGAATATCAAAATTCTGTGATAACTTTTTTGTTATCAACACGCATTTTTAATCATTAATTAGAGAATTTTGCCACTCAGAATTTTGCCATTCAGAATTTTGCAATTTAGAATTCCGTTATCCAGAATTTTGGATTCCAGAATATTGACTTCCATAACTCTGATTATCGGTGTTCCGAATTCCGAAATTATGAATGCAGAATTTCTAAAAAAACAGAATTATGACCCCAACCCATACTCATTTAGCTATCTGTGTCGAGTTGTTTGTAATCATTAGCTTCACATATTAAGTTAATTAACCTTCTTCATCTTACTGAAGTTGACATAAAGCCATAATGGCAGAGCTTTTAGAAGAATTCCACAATCTTATATTCAGGTATTAAATCGAATTTTTTATATATACTCATTTAGCTATCTATGTCGAGTTATTTCAAATCATTAGCTTCACATATTAAAGTTAATTAACCTTCTTCATCTTACTGAAGTTAGCATAAAACCAAAACGACAGTGCATTTGGAAAAATCCCACAATTTTACATTTAGGTATAAAACCGATTTTCTCGCATGTATACTGTAGAAATCCATATCCAGTTTCCTCAAATTATTAGCTTGACATTTTAAAAATAATTAACCTTCTTCATCTTAATGAAGTTGGCATAAAGTCAAAACGGCAGTGCATTTGGAAAAATCCAGAATTTTACATTTAAGTATAAAACCGATTTTCTTGCATGTACACATTAAGAAATCCATATCAAGTTGCCTCAAATCATTAGCCTAAGATTTTAGAAATAACAAACCTTCTTCATC
>NW_026093488.1:0-5247 GCF_024586455.1 Bactrocera neohumeralis | reverse complement strand
TATCATTAATTTAACATCTTTAAGTTAATTTACCTTCTTCATCTTACTGAAGTTGACATAAAGCCATAACGGCAATGCATTTGGAAGAATTCGACAATCTTATATTCAAATATAAAGTCGATTTTTTGTATATACACATTTAGCGGCCGATATTGAGTTGCTTTAAATCATTAATTTAACATCTTTAAGTTAATTTACCTTCTTCATCTTATTGAAGTTGACATAAAGCCATAACGGCAGTGCATTTGGAAGAATTCGACAATCTTATATTCAGGTATAAAGTCGATTTTCTTGTATATACACATTTAGCAGTCGATATTGAGTTGCTTTAAATCATTAATTTAACATCTTTAAGTTAATTAACCTTCTTCATCTTACTGAAGTTGACATAAAGCCATAACGGCAGTGCATTTGGAAGAATTCGACAATCTTATATTCAGGTATAAAGTCGATTTTCTTGTATATACACATTTAGCAGTCGATATTGAGTTGCTTTAAATCATTAATTTAACATATTTAAGTTAATTAACCTTCTTCATCTTATTGAAGTTGACATAAAGCCATAACGGCAGTGCATTTGGAAGAATTCGACAATCTTATATTCAGGTATAAAGTCGATTTTCTTATATATACACATTAGCAGTCGATATTGAGTTGCTTTAAATCATTAATTTAACATCTTTAAGTTAATTTACCTTCTTCATCTTATTGAAGTTGACATAAAGCCATAACGGCAGTGCATTTGGAAGAATTCGACAATCTTATATTCAGGTATAAAGTCGATTTTCTTGTATATACACATTTAGCAGTCGATATTGAGTTGCTTTAAATCATTAATTTAACATAATTTAAGTTAATTTACCTTCTTCATCTTACTGAAGTTGACATAAAGCCATAACGGCAGTGCATTTGGAAGAATTCGACAATCTTATATTCAGGTATAAAGTCGATTTTCTTGTATATACACATTAAGCAGTCGATATTGAGTTGCTTTAAATCATTAATTTAACATATTTAAGTTAATTTACCTTCTTCATCTTACTGAAGTTGACATAAAGCCATAACGGCAGTGCATTTGGAAGAATTCGACAATCTTATATTCAGGTATAAAGTCCATTTTCTTGTTTATATACACATTTAGCAGTCGATATTGAGTTGCTTTAAATCATTAATTTAACATCTTTAAGTTAATTTACCTTCTTCATCTTACTGAAGTTGACATAAAACCATAACGGCAGTGCATTTGGAAGAATTCGACAATCTTATATTCAGGTATAAAGTCGATTTTCTTGTATATACACATTTAGCAGTCGATATTGAGTTGCTTTAAATCATTAATTTAACATCTTTAAGTTAATTTACCTTCTTCATCTTACTGAAGTTGACATAAAGCCATAACGGCAGTGCATTTGGAAGAATTCGACAATCTTATATTCAGGTATAAAGTCGATTTTCTTGTATATACACATTTAGCAGTCGATATTGAGTTGCTTAAATCATTAATTTAACATCTTTAAGTTAATTTACCTTCTTCATCTTACTGAAGTTGACATAAAGCCATAACGGCAGTGCATTTGGAAGAATTCGACAATCTTATATTCAGGTATAAAGTCGATTTTCTTGTATATACACATTTAGCAGTCGATATTGAGTTGCTTTAAATCATTAATTTAACATCTTTAAGTTAATTTACCTTCTTCATCTTACTGAAGTTGACATAAAGCCATAACGGCAGTGCATTTGGAAGAATTCGACAATCTTATATTCAGGTATAAAGTCGATTTTCTTGTATATACACATTTAGCAGTCGATATTGAGTTGCTTTAAATCATTAATTTAACATCTTTAAGTTAATTTACCTTCTTCATCTTACTGAAGTTGACATAAAGCCATAACGGCAGTGCATTTGGAAGAATTCGACAATCTTATATTCAGGTATAAAGTCGATTTTCTTGTATATACACATTTAGCAGTCGATATTGAGTTGCTTTAAATCATTAATTTAACATATTTAAGTTAATTACCTTCTTCATCTTACTGAAGTTGACATAAATCCATAACGGCAGTGCATTTGGAAGAATTCGATAATCTTATATTCAGGTAAAAGTCGATTTTCTTGTATATACACATTTAGCAGTCGATATTGAGTTGCTTTAAATCATTAATTTAACATCTTTAAGTTAATTTACCTTCTTCATCTTACTGAAGTTGACATAAAGCCATAACGGCAGTGCATTTGGAAGAATTCGACAATCTTATATTCAGGTATAAAGTCCATTTTCTTGTATATACACATTTAGCAGTCGATATTGAGTTGCTTTAAATCATTAATTTAACATCTTTAAGTTAATTTACCTTCTTCATCTTACTGAAGTTGACATAAAGCCATAACGGCAGTGCATTTGGAAGAATTCGACAATCTTATATTCAGGTATAAAGTCGATTTTCTTGTATATACACATTTAGCAGTCGATATTGAGTTGCTTTAAATCATTAATTTAACATCTTTAAGTTAATTTACCTTCTTCATCTTACTGAAGTTGACATAAAGCCATAACGGCAGTGCATTTGGAAGAATTCGACAATCTTATATTCAGGTATAAAGTCGATTTTCTTGTATATACACATTTAGCAGTCGATATTGAGTTGCTTTAAATCATTAATTTAACATCTTTAAGTTAATTTACCTTCTTCATCTTACTGAAGTTGACATAAAGCCATAACGGCAGTGCATTTGGAAGAATTCGACAATCTTATATTCAGGTATAAAGTCGATTTTCTTGTATATACACATTTAGCAGTCGATATTGAGTTGCTTTAAATCATTAATTTAACATCTTTAAGTTAATTTACCTTCTTCATCTTACTGAAGTTGACATAAAGCCATAACGGCAGTGCATTTGGAAGAATTCGACAATCTTATATTCAGGTATAAAGTCGATTTTCTTGTATATACACATTTAGCAGTCGATATTGAGTTGCTTTAAATCATTAATTTAACATCTTTAAGTTAATTTACCTTCTTCATCTTACTGAAGTTGACATAAAGCCATAACGGCAGTGCATTTGGGAAGAATTCGACAATCTTATATTCAGGTATAAAGTCGATTTTCTTGTATATACACATTTAGCAGTCGATATTGAGTTGCTTTAAATCATTAATTTAACATCTTTAAGTTAATTTACCTTCTTCATCTTACTGAAGTTGACATAAAGCCATAACGGCAGTATCGATTTTCTTGTAAATTTAAGCAGTCGATATTGAGTTCAGATATAAAGCCATAACGGCAGTGCATTTTAAAAAATTTCAAAATTTACAATATTCAGGTAAAAGTCGATTTTCTTTTCTTGTATATACACATTTAGCAGTCGATATTGAGTTGCTTTAAATCATTAATTTAACATATTTAAGTTAATTTACCTTCTTCATCTACTGAAGTTGACATAAAGCCATAACGGCAGTGCATTTGGAAGAATTCGACAATCTTATATTCAGGTATAAAAGTCGATTTTCTTGTATATACACATTTAGCAGTCGATATTGAGTTGCTTTAAATCATTAATTTAACATCTTTAAGTTAATTTACCTTCTTCATCTTACTGAAGTTGACATAAAGCCATAACGGCAGTGCATTTGGAAGAATTCGACAATCTTATATTCAGGTATCAAGTCGATTTTCTTGTATATACACATTTAGCAGTCGATATTTTGCTTAATTTAACATCTTTAAGTTAATTATTTATCTTACGCCTTTAAATCATCTTAACTTCCCATGAAACTGTTGACATACACTCACACACGCAAACAACCACACATTTGGGGAATCGAATCTTATATTCAGGTATAAAGTCGATTTTCTTGTAATAACACATTTATCGATAAAGTTGCTTTAAATCATTAATTTAACATCTTTAAGTTAATTTACCTTCTTCATCTTACTGAAGTTGACATAAAGCCATAACGGCAGTGCATTTGGAAGAATTCGACAATCTTATATTCAGGTATAAAGTCCATTTTCTTGTATATACACATTTAGCAGTCGATATTGAGTTGCTTTAAATCATTAATTTAACATCTTTAAGTTAATTTACCTTCTTCATCTTACTGAAGTTGACATAAAGCCATAACGGCAGTGCATTTGGAAGAATTCGACAATCTTATATTCAGGTATAAAGTCCATTTTCTTGTCATATACACATTAAGCAGTCGATATTGAGTTGCTTTAAATCATTAATTTAACATCTTTAAGTTAATTAACCTTCTTCATCTTACTGAAGTTGACATAAAGCCATAACGGCAGTGCATTTGGAAGAATTCGACAATCTTATATTCAGGTATAAAGTCGATTTTCTTGTATATACACATTAAGCAGTCGATATTGAGTTGCTTTAAATCATTAATTTAACATCTTTAAGTTAATTTACCTTATTCATCTTACTGAAGTTGACATAAAGCCATAACGGCAGTGCATTTGGAAGAATTCGACAATCTTATATTCAGGTATAAAGTCGATTTTCTTGTATATACACATTTAGCAGTCGATATTGAGTTGCTTTAAATCATTAATTTAACATCTTTAAGTTAATTTACCTTCTTCATCTTACTGAAGTTGACATAAAGCCATAACGGCAGTGCATTTGGAAGAATTCGATAATCTTATATTCAGGTAAAAAGTCGATTTTCTTGCATATGCACATTTAGCAGTCGATATTGAGTTGCTTTTAATCATTACTTTAACATCTTTAAGTTAATTTACCTTCTTCATTTTATTGAAGTTGACATAAAGCCATAACGGCAGTGCATTTGGAAGAATTCGACAATCTTATATTCAGGTATAAAGTCGATTTTCTTGTATATACACATTTAGCAGTCGATATTGAGTTGCTTTAAATCATTAATTTAACATCTTTAAGTTAATTTACCTTCTTCATCTTACTGAAGTTGACATAAAGCCATAACGGCAGTGCATTTGGAAGAATTCGACAATCTTATATTCAGGTATAAAGTCGATTTTCTTGTATATACACATTTAAAGCAGTCGATATTGAGTTGCTTTTAAATCATTAATTTAACATCTTTAAGTTAATTTACCTTCTTCATCTTACTGAAGTTGACATAAAGCCATAACGGCAGTGCATTTGGAAGAATTCGACAATCTTATATTCAGGTATAAAGTCGATTTTCTTTGTATATACACATTTAGCAGTCGATATTGAGTTGCTTTTTAAATCATTAATTTAACATCT
>NW_026093487.1:0-5346 GCF_024586455.1 Bactrocera neohumeralis | reverse complement strand
GTCCCGTAATAATTTCTTGACACAACTCAGTGAGCGAAATTATTTCTGCGTCAGTGGCGCGGATTTCATCGAACTTCCCAAGTGGTCAATGGCCGTGCAAAGCTGTTAGTATGCGTGAGTGTCTTCTATACTTATGAAAACATACTTATGTTCATATATATTCGTGAAAATATATATGTACTCTATATATGAGTATAAATAGATTTGCGCTTGTGAGATTCACTTTGTAATGATATTTGTATTGTAAATATGCTTGTATGTAAATAACCACACATAAAGTGTACGTGTGCGAACACGCATACTAGATTTGTATATTAACTTAAGAATTCTCCATTTGTATTATATGTGTTTGCCATAGAATTTATTTTTTGGCTTTCAGTGTGGTTTTGCGTTTATACAAAAGTGGCTTTGAGGTATATGTGTGTGCGTGTGATTTTGAATATTATCCCTGTAGAAAAGTGAACTAAGCCGAGATATGCCGGACATTGACTGAGAGTGTGAACAAAAAGCCGACAATCACGTCTGTCTTTTTTGCATACGAAGTCAGGAGGTTTTGGCGTGTTGATGCCCTTCGAGATATCAACTGTCAAGCATCAATCACAAGTACAAAAGTCCCAAAGTGTTTCTAAACCTATACATACATATATATCTACTCCAAATTAAATTCTGATCAAACCTTAACACACATATTTCAGACTAGTTCAATTCCAATCAGTAATTCGAAATAGTAACTAGTATTTTCACATCTACTTGGAATTCTCTCTGCACCCATTTATGTCGATATATTATACCTATATATGTACATATGTATGTGAGAGGCCTACTTGGCATTCTTGCGTTGTCATATGCCAAACGCCATATTTTTTCTCCAGCTTGTGCCCACATTAGCTCTAATAGGTCTACAAATGTATGCTTGTATGTATGTTCATATGTGTTGGTGCTTGCGTAGGCGTCCCGTCGCCTGTCTGCTTCGCATAAGGACATTTCGGATGAATGCAGATATTTGGCAATAAATAGACAAATATTTTTGGCAACCAACAAATAACAGCCGAGAACTTATGGTCCGAAAGTCAATGGACAAAATGAAGTGCAGGCAATTGATTGCAAATAAAAGTAATTGCTCTGGGACACTCTTTGTTCGTACATTGAGCCCTGCAGTTTTCTTAACAAATTAAATTCTTTTCTCAGCCAGAAGATCAGATCCTCCGTGTCCGAGGTTTTGTGAATTAAAGCCACTGATTTTCGAACAAAAAGTTAGTCTAAGAGATAAAAAATAACAAAGAAATAGTGGGATTTATTTATGAAGCTGCGACAAAATGGTTCCGAAGGTCTCACAGTGGCAATAAATAAATACACCATTTTTAAGTCCAAAGCACAATTAATCCCAAAGTTCCACATAATGAACGTGACCTTTATATTACTTAAGCCATTTCCGAAATGAGCACAGCAATTAGTTAAAGGAACAGCATAACAAAAGCGATTGAAAACAAAATGGAATCGGCAAATCTATAATTTAAAAATTCCAAAGCCATTTGTATCAATTACCCAAAAGCCTTGAAGGCGGTGATTTAAAACGTTTCAGCAATCCAAGCTCATCGAAGTGCGGTGGATTTAACATCCCGACTTCGAGTATAACGGTATTGTTTTTGTGGAGCAAATAGCAAGCGTAGGCAAAGCCATCACGCTGAAGTGTAGGTCAACAATTCCAGGAACGGAAGAGGAGTAAAAGTGTTCGGGCGCCACAAAGTTGAAAGCAAAGAATGTGTTTGTGCCTGGTTTGCTCTCTTTTTTCGTTTTTTTAATCCACTCAAAGAATTTAATATTTAACTGACGCTGACATTGATATAAACGACCGAGCTGACGTTGTTAGCACTGACGCAGTGGCGAGTGTTGATGATGCGCTCATTTGCTAAGCCTAATGGCGCTGACGTATTATTTGAGCGTAATCAACCTGCCGCTGACAGTTGCTTGGCCTGCGACAGACAATTTGCTGGAGTTTGCTCTGTGGGATAAGAAGTCAAGAGATTTTATTTTTAAATATTTTATGGCAGCTGAATCCTATATCTCAGTTTTGTGCGGCGTCTTTGTTAACTTTATGATGCGCGATATTTTTAGATAGCTATCAAATGTAGTTATAAAAGTATTGCAACATTTGAAGCTTAAATGTCAACGCGACTATTTTGAATATAATCGTCATGATGTTAAACGTAATCGGTGTCTAGACTTAGCAAAAAATTACAGTATTAAAGTTACAGTTTAAGTTTAAGTTTAAGTGTAATTTTAAGTTTAACTTCAATTTTAAGTGTAAGTTTTAGTTTAACTTGTAGTTTAGGTGTATGTTTAAGTTTAAGTGTAAGTTTAAGTTTAAGTTTAAGTTTAAGTTTAAGTTTAAGTTTAAGTTTAAGTTTAAGTTTTAAGTTTAAGTTTAAGTTTAAGTTTAAGTTTAAGTTTAAGTTTAAGTTTAAGTTTAAGTTTAAGTTTTTAAATTTTAGTTTAAGTTTAATTTTAAGTTTAATTTTAAGTTTAAGTCTAAGTTTAAGTCTAAGTTTAAGTTTAAGTTTAAGTTTAAATTTAAGTTTGAGTTTAAGATTAAGTTTAAGATTAAGATTAAATATAAGTTTAAATGTTGAATGTTTTATGACTCATGAGAAAATATTTATAAAAACAAGTAAGGAAGGGCTAATTTCGGTTGTCACCGAACATTTTATACTCTCGCATGGTAAAGTGATAATCGAGATTTCATTATCCGTCATTTACATATTTTTCAAATACCGTATTTGTGTAAAGTTTTATTCCGCTATCATCATTGGTTCCTAATGTTTATACTCGTATTATACAAAGAAGGCATCAGATGGAATTCTAAATAGCTTTATATTGGAAGAAGGCGTGGTTGTGAACCGATTTCAGCCATATTTCGTACATGTCATCAGGGTGTTAAGAAAACATTATATACCGAATTTCATTGAAATCGGTCTAGTAGCTCCTGAGATATGCTTCTTGGTCCATAAGTGGGCGGCGCCACGCCCATTTTCAATTTTTAAAAAAAGCCTGGGGGCAGAATTTAGTGTTTCTGACGTTTTTTGTTAGTCGGTTAACGCACTTTTAGTGATTTTGAACATAACCTTTGTATGGGAGGTGGGCGTGGTTATTATCCGATTTCTTCCATTTTTGAACTGTATATGGAAATACCTGAAGAAAACGACTCTGTAGAGTTTGGTTGACATAGCTATAATAGTTTCCGAGATATGTACAAAAAACTTAGTAGGGGGCGGGGCCACGCCCACTTTTCCAAAAAAATTACTTCCAAATATGTCCCTCCCTAATGCGATCCTTTGTGCCAAATTTCACTTTAATATCTTTATTTATGGCTTAGTTATGACACTTTATAGGTTTATCGTGGGCGTGGCAGTTGGCCGATTTTGCCCATCTTCGAACTTAACCTTCTTATGGAGCCAAGGAATACGTGTACCAAGTTTCATCAAAATATCTCAATTTTTACTCAAGTTACAGCTTGCACGGACGGACGGACAGACGGACGGACGGACGGACAGACGGACGGACAGACAGACATCCGGATTTCGACTCTACTCGTCGCCCTGATCACTTTGGTATATATAACCCTATATCTGACTCTTTTAGTTTTAGGACTTACAAACAACCGTTATGTGAACAAAACTATAATAAGCAACATTGTTGCGAGAGTATAACAATGTTATATAAAATGCTAAGCTATTACCTTCAATGTATCTAAACTCTACCTGCGTATGCCATGGCGTATGAGTGCTCTGTTGTGGGGCATTACCTCATTTAACCTTCGAAATTTTCATGCATTTGCATAGCGAGCTAAGGCAAAAAATTGTAACAGATTAAATAACAATAAGAAAATACCTGTTAAGAAGATCATACACTTTGTCAAAATTATTCCAGAAAGTTATTACCTCATTGTCTTATCGTGACAATCGGTAGCCTCGAAAAATATGCACTAAACAAATAAGCAAATCCACTGCAAATAAGACAAAGACTTTATCGCTTTATTGCACTTATCTCCGAAGAGTTTATCACTTCGTTGTCAGTTAAGCTCAAATGTCCTTGAACTTGGCATTGGTGCTAGCTAAGAACAAGTAGTTGTGCGTGTGAGTGTGTGTGTGTGTAGGAAAGTTGTAAATGAACAACCATTTGTTGTTGTAAGAATTCAGAGTACTCACAAGCATTAAATTATGGCTGACTGATAATAATAAAATAATAAAGAAAAGCAACAGCAACAAAATGTATGTGTGCTTATGCATGGAAAGGATATGGCTTTAAGGGATTTAAACTGCTTTTCGTACTTGAAAATTTATAGCCACAATAAAGCGTAGCAATGGCAGTGTTTTTATTAAATAAAGCATTTACAATTCTAAAATTTATGTCAAGTATTTCAATTCATTTGTTGCAATTCATAAATAAATCTTATGAGCACATCACTCCCGTTTTCTAAAATAAAAGAAAGACACCAAGATCAACACCTCAGCAATTCCTCGTTCGAATGTGCGCATAAAAGATTTTGTTAATGTGCACGTATGCGCATCTTCTTAGCGGCGGCATGTGTTCCCATATGACCTCCAGGTCGTCAACCACTGTGTAATTCTGGCTCACTGCACTGAGGGCCGGTGATAGTTGGAGAGAATGCCACCGAATTCGTTGCCACAAGCCATGCTTCGTGCGCCTCAGCTTTGCGCTTTTGTGCGGTTGTTATTTGGGCATATTTATTACCATGCGGGTTATTGTTTATTGCTGTTGTTGTTTACAAGTCATGGCCGTTGAACTATTTGCCTTTGTTTATGTTTCGCTTCTGGCAACAGGCAGCAGAGTCAATTGGCCAACTCCACATTTTCGCTGCTCGTTAATTTCAGTTTCACTCCTCACCACAGCAGAAGCGCAAATGAACTCTGATGCATTATGATAGCTCTGTTGAAGGGCGTTCACTGGCCTTCATCAAGTAAGGGTTACATACAAAGCTAAGACAGCATTAATTCAGCTATTATCATTAATCAATTTACCAAACTTTTCTGAATATTATTTGTATAGACTAAAAGGCATTGCACTTAATCCGCAGGTTGTTTAGGAAAACGGAATGCAAAAAAACGCTGAGACTGTATTCTATCTCTCTTCTTCCCGCCACAAAGAAGTGTTTTCTTAAATCGACTTACTTTTATATGTTCCTCCTCAAACCAAAGCCAGCACCTAAAACAAAGCAGAAGCTTCTAAAGCCCTTAAGGAGATAATCTTGTCGATGGACTCTGTAAACTGCAAGCCAATTTTAGCTGGGTCTATAATAAATCTGCAGATATATATTCCAACTCATCA
>NW_026093486.1:0-2741 GCF_024586455.1 Bactrocera neohumeralis | reverse complement strand
AACGGCAGTGCATTTGGAAGAATTCGACAATCTTATATTCAGGAATAAAGTCGATTTTCTTGTATTTACACATTTAGCAGTCGATATTGAGTTGCTTCAAATCATCAACATCAAATATTTAAGTTAATTAACCTTCTTCATCTTACTGAAGTTGACATAAAGCCATAACGGCAGTGCATTTGGAAGAATTCGACAATCTTATATTCAGGTATAAAGTCGATTTTCTTGTATATACACATTTACCGATAGTTGACATAAAGCCATAACGGCAGTGCATTTGGAAGAATTCGACAATCTTATATTCAGGTATAAAGTCGATTTTATTGTATATACACATGAATTCGACAATCTTATATTCAGGTATATAGTCGATTTTATTGTATATACACATAAGGCAGTCGGTATTGAGTTGCTTCAAATCACTAACATCAAATATTTAAGTTAATTAGCTTCCTTCATCTTACCGAAGCTGACATAAAGCCATAACGGCAGTGCCTTTGGAAGAATTCGACAATCTTATATTCAGGTGTAAAGTCGATTTTCTTGTATACACACGCTTAGCAGTCGTTATTGAGTTGCTTCAAATCATCAACATCAAATATTTAAGTTAATTAACCTTCTTCAACTTACCGAAGTTGACATAAAGCCATATCGGCAGTGCATTTGGAAGAATTGGACAATCTTATATTCAGGTATAAAGTCGGTTTTCTTGTATATACACATTTAGCAGTCGATATTGAGTTTCTTCAAATCATTAACATCAAATATTTGAGTTAGTTAACCTTCTTCATTTTACCGAAGTTGACATAAAGCCATAACGGCAGTGCATTTGGAAGAATTCGACAATCTTATATTCAGGTATAAAGTCGATTTTCTTGTATATACACATTTAGCAGTCGATATTGAGTTGCTTCAAATCATTAACATCAAATATTTAAGTTAATTAACCTTCTTCATCTTGCTGAAGTAAACATAAAGCCATAACGGCAGGGTATTTGAAAGAATTCGACAATCTTATATTCAGGTATAAAGTCGATTTTCTGTTATATACACACTTAGCAGTCGATATTGAGTTGCTTCAAATCATTAACATCAGATATTTAAGTTAATTAACCTTCTTTATCTTGATGAAGTTGACGTAAAGCCATAACGGCAGTGCATTTGGAAGAATCCGACAATCTTATATTCAGGTATAAAGTCGGTTTTCTTGTATATACACATTTAGCAGTCGATATTGAGTTGCTTTAAATCATTACTTTAACATATTTAAGTCAATTAACCTTCTTCATCTTACCGAAGTTGACACAAAGCCATAACGGCAGTGCATTTGGAAGAATTCGACAATCTTATATTCAGGTATAAAGTTGATTTTCATGTATATACTCATTTAGCAGTCGATATTGATTTACTTCAAATCATTAACATCAGATATTTAAGTTAATTAACCTTCTTCATCTTACCGAAGTTGACATAAAGCCTTAACGGCAGTGCTTTTGGAAGAATTAGACAATCTTATATTCAGGTATAAAGTCGGTTTTCTTGTATATACACATTTAGCAGTCGATATTGAGTTGCCTTAAATCATTAGCTTCACACATTTAAGTTAATTAACCTTCTTCATCTTACCGAAGTTGACATAAAGCCATAACGGCAGTGCATTTGGAAGAATTCGACAATCTTATATTCAGGTATAAAGTCGCGCTTTTCTTGTATATACACATTTAGCAGTCGATATTGAGTTGCTTCAAATCATTAACTACACATATTAAGTTAATTAACCTTCTTCATCTTACTGAGGTTGATATAAAGCCATAACGGCAGCGCATTTGGAAGAATTAGACAATCTCATGTTCAGGTATAAAGTCGGTTTTCTTGTATATACACACTTAGCAGTCGATATTGAGTTGCTTCAAATCATTAACATCAGATATTTAAGTTAATTAACCTTCTTCATCTTACCGAAGTTGACATAAAGCCATAACGGCAGTGCATTTGGAAGAATTCGACAATCTTATATTCAGGTATAAAGTCGATTTTCTTGTATATACACATTAGCAGTCGATATTGAGTTGCTTTAAATCATTAACATCAAATATTTAAGTTAATTAACCTTCTTCATCTTACCGAAGTTGACATAAAGTTTTAACGGCAGTGCATTTGGAAGAATTAGACAATCTTATATTCAGGTATAAAGTCGATTTTCTTGTATATACACATTTAGCAGTCGATATTGAGTTGCCTAAATCATTAGTTTAAGTTATTTAGCATATTTACAATTAATTAACCTTCTTCATCTTACCGATATTGACATAAAGCCATAACGGCAGTGCATTTTTGACAATCTTATGTTCAGGTATAAAGTCGGTTTGTGGTATATACACATTTAGCAGTCGATAATGAGTTGCTTTAAATCATAAAATTAACATATTTAAGTTAATTTACCTTCTTCATCTTACTGAAGTTGACATAAAGCCACAACGGCTGTGCATTTGGAAGAATTCGACATACTTATATTCAGGTATAAAGTCGTTTTTCTTGTATATACACACTTAGCAGTCGATATTGAGTTGCTTCAAATCATCAACATCAAATATTTAAGTTAATTAACCTTCTTCATCTTTCTGAAGCTGACATAAAGCCATAACGGCAGTGCATTTGGAAGAATTCGACAATCTTATATTCAGGTATAAAGTCGATTTTCTTGTATGTACACACTTAGCTGTCGATATTAATTTGCCTCA
>NW_026093485.1:0-5937 GCF_024586455.1 Bactrocera neohumeralis | reverse complement strand
ACAGACAGACATCCTATTTCAACTGTACTCGTCACCCTGATAACTTTGGTATATATAACCCTATATCTGACTCTTTTAGTTTTAGGACTTAAAAAAACAACCGTTATGTGAACAAAACTATAATACTCTCCTTAGCAACTTTATTGCGAGAGTATAAAAATTAAGTAGTTTATAGTTTTTAAAATTTAGAAGTAGTTTCTGTGTATAGTATTTGTTGTTGGTGTTCGCTTTCGATCTAACCCAAAAAGTCTGTGAGCTTCCTGCTAATATTGTTAATGGTCAAGCGTTATGTAGGTATGAACAATAATTGTAGAAATCAAGTCAATCAAAAATCAAATAAGAGTGGGTTAATCTATTAAAAGTGCGGCGGAAAAGCCTCTCTACTTGCGTGCTTTATGATGGAAGGAAGTATATTTTATTTCAATTAGATTTATGTACATATGTATTAAAATAGGTTGTTATGTGTAAATATCAATTACACAAACAAATATGCTTATTATTTGCTTACCGTAAGTAAGCCTTTGCCCCAATTAACCATAAAGTACGCTCATTAGCTTTGAAAGTGTAAAAGTCAACAAATAATTTCACACCTCGAACATAATATTTATTAGATTGTACTATATTAGCACCAATTACATAATTTTTAGTGTGTGCACTAGGGTTATACGAAAATGAAGAAGAAGAATATTTCAAAAATTTTCCTAATGACAACACTTGTGTCTTCACAAACTATATAATTGTATTATAGAACATTTTGATTCCATTTACGTTGGGTGTAAATGTTTTTTGGGTGTAGTATTCACCGTTATAGTGCATAAATGTATATATTTTAAATGAAAACAGTTTTTATGCGAAATTGTATTAAATTATTTATAAACTGCATTTATGCATTTATTTTCCGAAATGTTTCAACAAGGCTCTCTCATTCCATAAGTGCCGAAGTTAAAGTCACCAGACTGTTATAATTAAGAATACTAACCAACAATAAATTACTTCGAAAAGTGGTGAAAAAGTTTTTCATATATATCTTGGCAGCTGTAGACGACAAGTAATAAGTTTCGGCTGTTGAATGTCACATATGTCATATTTAGAGACATACATACATGATTGATTATTAATAACTAAAATATTCTAATATTTCAATTGATTGCTCATCTTTAGGCCTTAGTGTACTTAGTCCATTTAAACAATTTTTAAGTTAAATAAATAATTATTTTATAATATTAAATTCTTTATATTCTCAAGTTTCGCTAAATTACTGTTGAACTCTGAAAATGTATTGGAAATGCTGAATGCGCTTATAAGAACCTAAATCGTTATGCCAATTTTCTTTAAATAATTGTAAAATATGATTACAAGTGCTTTTCATTTTACGCTTTAAGTCATTAGTCATATTTTGGAGCCAAATCAATATACTCTTCGTAGGGTAGTTAATTGATCAATCAACCGGCCTCTGCTTGATTAAAGCGCTAATTTAAACCGACTTGGCCATACAAAATAAAAACCGTATTTTCCTACATTAATTCTTAATCGAATTCAAATCGAGTTGAAACTTCAATGCCACTCTACGTGTAAATTTGGCTGTATTTGACTCTGCGGGTTGTTGTCAATGATAAAAATGTGGTTGTGTGCATTGATAAACTAGCAATTCTTCTTAATTGGCGTAGACACCGCTTACGCGATTATAGCCGAGTTAACAACAGCGCGCCAGTCGTTTCTCCTTTTCACTACGTGGCGCCAATTGGATATTCCAAGCGTAGCCAGGTCCTTCTCCACTTGGTCCTTCCAACGGAGTGGAGGTCTTCCTCTTCCTCTGCTTCCCCGGCGGGTACTGCGTCGAATACTTTCAGAGCTGGAGTGTTTTCGTCCATCCCGACAACATGACCTAGCCAGCGTAGCCGCTGTCTTTTAATTCGCTGAACTATGTCAATGTCGTCGTATATCTCGTACAGCTCATCGTTCCATCGAATGCGATATTCGCCGTGGCCAACGCGCAAAGGACCATAAATCTTTCGCAGAACTTTTCTCTCGAAAACTCGCAACGTCGACTCATCAGTTGTTGACAACGTCCAAGCCTCTGCACCATACAGCAGGACGGGAATTATGAGTGACTTATAGAGTTTGGTTTTTGTTTGTCGAGAGAGGACTTTGCTTCTCAATTGCCTACTCAGTCCGAAGTAGCACCTGTTGGCAAGAGTTATCCTGCGTTGGATTTCTAGGCTGACATTGTTGGTGGTGTTTACGCTGGTTCCAAGATAGACGAAATTATCTACGACTTCAAAGTTATGACTGTCAACAGTGACGTGAGTGCCAAGTCGCGAATGCGACGACTGTTTGTTTGATGACAGGAGATACTTCGTCTTGCCCTCGTTCACTACCAGACCCATTTTCTGTGCTTCCTTGTCCAGCCTGGAGAAAGCAGAACTAACGGCGCGGGTGTTGAGGCCGATGATATCAATATCGTCGGCATACGCCAGCAGCTGTACACTCTTATAGAAGATGGTACCTTCTCTGTTTAGTTCTGCAGCTCGTACTATTTTCTCCAGAAGCAGGTTGAAGAAGTCGCACGATAGGGAGTCGCCTTGTCTGAAACCTCGTTTGGTATCGAACGGCTCGGAGAGGTCCTTCCCGATCCTGACGGAGCTTTTGGTGTTGCTCAACGTCAGTTTTAGCTGATGGATTTTGATCGTTAGAAAATAACGAAAGCTTCAAGTAGAGGTACGTTTTGACATTGTCTTTTCTTGACAGATCACGCGTAAGACGTGTCAAGCTGTCATGCTGATTTTGTTCAGTATTTCATCATGGCGAAACTTACGCCTGAACAACGTTTATAATTCGTTTAACTTTGTTACGAAAATTCACGTTTTGTTAAGAACGTGTTTCGCGCGCTTCGCTCAACTTATGGTCAACATAATCGGCCTACTGAGCCCACTATTCACAACACCATCACCCATCTTGAGACGCAACATTCATTATTGGATAATAATCGACCGAATAGACCACGTTCAGCATGCAGTGAAAAAACGAAGACCGTGGAGAGTCGATTCGGCGCAATTTACTTCCAGATTTTAAATTGAAAGCGTACAAAATAAAGCTTGTGCAAGAACTGAAGCCACTCGACTTTCCCAAGCGACATCGCTTCGCTCTATGAGCTCTTGAAAAGTCCCAAGAAGAGCTGTGGTTTTTGAGCCAAATTTTGTTCAGCGATTAATTTCATTTCTGGTTCAATGGGTATATAAACATGCAAAATTACCGCATTTGGGACGAAGATTAACCTGACGAGATTCAAGAGCTGCTATTTCATATCTAAAAACTAACCGTTCGTTGTGGTTTGTGGGCTGGTGGAATCATCGTCTCATATTTCTTCAAAAATGATGCCAATGAGAACGTAAACGTCAATGGCGACCATTATCGCGCCATGATAACCGACTAATTCATGCCAGAAGTTGAAGCGCGTGATCTCGGCAATATTTGGTTTCAACAATCCGGCGCCTCTTCCAACACAATGGATCAATCAGTAAATTTATTGAGAGAACATTTCGGTGAGCAGATAATTTCACGTTTTGGGCCGGTCGATTGGCAACCGATAGCTTCCAATCCCGCTTCAACTCAGGCCTTCAAACTATAAATTTCAAATATGTTCTTTCAATGATAATAATTTAGTAAAATTTGAAATTTCTCTGTTTTTCTTTAAAGAAGTGGTGGTTTTGGTGATTTTAATGATATTTATATTAGTCTACAACTTTGCTTCCGCTGTTTTTTTTTATACTAACAATAACGATTTATATAGTTTTGTCTACATAACGGTTGTTTGGTCCCAAAACCAAAGAGTCAGATATAGGGTTATCACGTTTTGGGGCGACGAGTCGAGATTGGCAACCGATCCGTCCGTCTGTCCAATCCCGCTTCAACTCATGATGAAACCTTTCCTTTGGCTCCATAACTATAAATTTCAAAAAATGGCGGAAACCGAAACCTATAAAGTGTCATAACTAAGCCATGAATAAAGATATTAAAGTGAATTTTTTTGGACAAAGGATCGCATTAGTGAAGTTTATTTGTACATATCTCGGAAACTACTATAGCTATGTTAACCAAACTCTACAGAGTCGTTTTCTTCAGGTATTTCCATATACAGTTCAAAAATGGAAGAAATCGGATAATAACCACGCCCACCTCCCATACAAAGGTTATGTTGAAAATCACTAAAAGTGCGTTAACTAACAAAAACTTCAGAAACTTAATTTTACGGAAGAAGTGGCAGAAGGAAGCTGCGTTTTTTTTTTAAATTGAAATGGAAGTGGCGCCGCCCACTTTGTAAATTTAAGGCTTTATTATATAAAAACGGTTACAAAAATGGTTGCCTTTCTTCCAAAATATTGGCCATCGCTTTGGTATAATACGAGTTAAACATTGACCAGGAATAGAATAAAACTCTCAAAAATACTTTGAAAAATATAAATGACGAGAAATCGATTATCACTTTACCATGCGAGAGTATAAATGTTCGGTGACACCCGAACTTAGCCCTTCCTTACGTGTCTTTCCTAAAACGTACTGTTGTTCCGTTTTAGCCTTTCGTGCTCGAGTCGATCCAAGTATCAATTTCGTTTGGTATCGATCTTTCTGTTTTGGTTTTTTTCTTTTAGTGCTCGGCTCAAACACATCAATTTCTGCAGATCTCATGGCATTATATCACCGCCATTGGTCCCACCAAATGCAGAGGATGACCTAGGCGTCGTGAATGTTCGGTTTTTCCGTCGTGGTGGAGGCATGTCCAGGCTTTATCCCATGACTTTCGCTTAGATTATCGTAGTGGGACCCATTTTTTGTCGCCAGTTACACGTAGTGGACCCAAGCAGTTCGACATCTCTTGGTTTCAAGTCGTAAGGAACCCAGTTTCCTTGTTTCTGAAACATCCCAATGGCTTTGAGGCTTTTTGATACGGTTTGCTGTGTCACTTGCAACGATTCGGCCAATTCTTCTTGGGTTTGAAACGCATCTTGGTCGAGTAATGCTTCCAATTCAGCATCTCCGAAAATCTTCTCCCTTCCACCACCATGCCGGTCTTCGACTTCATAATCACCATTCTTAAAACGTTGAAACCATTCGCGACATGTTCTTTCACTTGGGACAGCCCTCACCGTACGTATCCGAAAGTATCTGATGAGCCTCAGCCGCACTTTTCTTGGCATTAAAAAGAAAAGCAAATTTCTTGCAAATGTCGAGAATTCGGCTCTCAAAAGTGACATTCTCAGTTGAGAATAAATTGTGGAGGCAAACAGATCTCTACAAATATTTTGTTGGGTTAGTGTTGACACAAATGTCCAAGATCGATATAAAAACGATTTGTCGACCGGTGCTTGACCAGAGACATCTAGTAATATTAGAAAACGGCGGATAAAAATCATAAGGGAATCATACCCAGAAAATTTAATTTTTTAAATAAAATTTTTTAAAGAAAATTTTAACTGTAAAAGAATTTTATATTGTATAGAAACCTCAATAGAAACTTGCCAAAGTGGCAACCCTAATAATTCAAAGAATTATTATAATGCCATATAATATTGATATTTTTAATGCTTTCTCAAAATTAAAAATTTATAATTCAGTAAAAAACAACCTTGCTCCAAATGCATATTATTTTTTAAATTTTCTCTAAATGAATAGTTTTAAAATCTAATTTTATATTAGTGGGCATCCTGTTACAAAAATCAATTTTCAATTAATAGTATTAGAATGTTAAAAAGATATCTTACCCAAAATGTTATATTTCATTTATCTTTTTCCAACTTTAAACTTTATTTTTGTCATACTAATATTAATAAAAAGGTTTTTTGACTTTCGAAATTATCATATTAACGAGAGGTTATGAAATTGCTCTTTTAAATGAACACAGATTTATCACAAGTACACACCACTAGTCGCGGACCGTCG
>NW_026093484.1:0-4704 GCF_024586455.1 Bactrocera neohumeralis | reverse complement strand
AATACACATTTAGCAATCGATATTGAGTTTCTTCAAATCATTTTCTTCACTTATTTAAGTTAATTAACCTTCTTTGTCTTACTAAAGTGGATATAAAGCCATAACGGCAGTGCATTTGGAAGAATTCCACCTTCTTATGTTTAGGTATAAAGTCGATATTCTTGCATATACACATCTAGCAATCGATATTGAGTTTCTTCCAATCATTTACTTCACTTATTTAAGTTAATTAACATTCTTCATCTTACTGAAGTGGATATAAAGCCATAACGGCAGTGCATTTGGAAGAATTCCACCTTCTTATATTTAGGTATAAAGTCGATATTCTTGTATATACACATTTAGCAATCGATATTGAGTTTCTTCAAATCATTTTCTTCACTTATTTAAGTTAATTAACCTTCTTCATCTTACTGAAGTGGATATAAAGCCATAACGGCAGTGCATTTGGAAGAATTCCACCTTCTTATATTTAGCTATAAAGTCGATATTCTTGTATATACACATTTAGCAATCAATATTGAGTTTCTTCAAATCATTTTCTTCACTTATTTAAGTTAACTAACCTTCTTCATCTTACTGAAGTGGATATAAAGCCATAACGGCAGTGCATTTGGAAGAATTCCACCTTCTTATATTTAGGTATAAAGTCGATATTCTTGTATATACACATTTAGCAATCGATATTGAGTTTCTTCAAATCATTTTCTTCACTTATTTAAGTTAATTAACCTTCTTCCTCTTACTGAAGTGGATATAAAGCCATAACAGCATTGCATTTGGAAGAATTCCACCTTCTTATGTTTAGGTATAAAGTCGATATTCTTGTAAATACACATTTAGCAATCGATATTGAGTTTCTTCAAATCATTTTCTTCACTTATTTAAGTTAATTAACCTTCTTTATCTTACTGAAGTGGATATAAAGCCATAACGGCAGTGCATTTGGAAGAATTCCACCTTCTTATGTTTAGGTATAAAGTCGATATTCTTGTATATACACATTTAGCAATCGATATTGAGTTTCTTCAAATCATTTTCTTCACTTATTTAAGTTAATTAACATTCTTCATCTTACTGAAGTGGATATAAAGCCATAAAAGCAGCGCATTTGGAAGAATTCCACAATTTTATATTTAGGTATAAAGTCGATTTTCTTGTATATTCACATTTAGCAATCGATATTGAGTTTCTTCAAATCATTTTCTTCACTTATTTAAGTTAATTAACCTTCTTCCTCTTACTGAAGTGGATATAAAGCCATAACGGCAGTGCATTTGGAAGAATTCCACCTTCTTATTCAAATCATTTCCTTCACTTATTTAAGTTAATTAACCTTTTTCCTCTTACTGAAGTGGATATAAAGCCATAACGGCAAGGCATTTGGAAGAATTCCACCTCCTTGTATTTAGGTATAAAGTCGATATTCTTGTATATACACATTTAGCAATCGATATTGAGTTTCTTCAAATCATTTTCTTCACTTATTTAAGTTAATTAACCTTCTTCATCTTACTGAAGTGGATATAAAGCCATAACGGCAGTGCATTTGGAAGAATTCCACCTTCTTATTTTTAGGCATAAAGTCGATATTCTTGTATATACACATTTAGCAATCGATATTGAGTTTCTTCAAATCATTTTCTTCACTTATTTAAGTTAATTAACCTTCTTCATCTTTTTGAAGTGGATATAAAGCCATAACGGCATGCATTTGGAAGAATTCCACCTTCTTATATTTAGGTATAAAGTCGATATTGTTCGTAAATATACACATTAAGCGATATTGAGTTTCTTGTACTATCTTAACTTCTTCATCTTACTTGAAACGTATATACAATTTAGCAATCGATATTGAGTTTCTTCAAATCATTTTCTTCACTTATTTAAGTTAATTAACCTTCTTTATCTTACTGAATTGGATATAAAGCCATAACGGCAGTGCATTTTTAAGAATTCCACCTTCTTATGTTTAGGTATAAAGTCGATATTCTTGTATATACACATCTAGCAATCGATATTGAGTTTCTTCAAATCATTTCCTTCACTTATTTAAGTTAATTAACCTTCTTTATCTTACTGAAGTGGATATAAAGCCATAACGGCAGTGCATTTGGAAGAATTCCACCTTCTTATATTTAGGTATAAAGTCGATATTCTTGTATATACACATTTAGCAATCGATATTGAGTTTCTTCAAATCATTTTCTTCACTTCTTTAAGTTAATTAACCTTCTACCTCTTACTGAAGTGGATATAAAGCCATAACGGCAGTGCATTTGTACGAATTCCACCTTCTTATGTTTAGGAACAAAGTCATTATTCTTGTATATACACATTAAGTAATCGATATTGAGTTTCTTCAAATCATTTTCTTCACTTATTTAAGTTAATTAACCTTCTTTATCTTACTGAAGTGGATATAAAGCCATAACGGCAGTGCATTTGGAAGAATTCCTCTTTCTTATATTTAGGTATAAAGTCGACATTCTTGTATATACACATTTAGCAATCGATCTTGAGTTTCTTCAAATCATTTTCTTCACTTATTTAAGTTAATTAACCTTCTTCATCTTACTGAAGTGGATATAAAGCCATAACGGCAGTGCATTTGGAAGAATTCCACCTTCTTATATTTAGGTATAAAGTCGATATTCTTGTATATACACATTTAGCAATCGATATTGAGTTTCTTCAAATCATTTCCTTCACTTATTTAAGTTAATTAACCTTCTTTATCTTACTGAAGTGGATATAAAGCCATAACGGCAGTGCATTTGGAAGAATTCCACCTTCTTATATTTAGGTATAAAGTCGATATTCTTGTATATACACATTTAGCAATCGATATTGAGTTTCTTCAAATCATTTTCTTCACTTATTTAAGTTAATTAACCTTCTTCATCTTACTGAAGTGGATATAAAGCCATAACGGCAGTGCATTTGGAAGAATTCCACCTTCTTATATTTAGGTATAAAGTCGATATTCTTGTATATACACATTTAGCAATCGATATTGAGTTTCTTCAAATCATTTCTTTCACTTATTTAAGTTAATTAACCTTCTTCATCTTACTGAAGTGGATATAAAGCCATAACGGCAGTGCATTTGGAAGAATTCCACCTTCTTATATTTAGGTATAAAGTCGATATTCTTGTATATACACATTTAGCAATCGATATTGAGTTTCTTCAAATCATTTTCTTCACTTATTTAAGTTAATTAACCTTCTTCATCTTACTGAAGTGGATATAAAGCCATAACGGCAGTGCATTTGGAAGAATTCCACCTTCTTATATTTAGGTATAAAGTCGATATTCTTGTATATACACATTTAGCAATCGATATTGAGTTTCTTCAAATCATTTTCTTCACTTATTTAAGTTAATTAACCTTCTTTATCTTACTGAAGTGGATATAAAGCCATAACGGCAGTGCATTTGGAAGAATTCCACCTTCTTATATTAGGTATAAAGTCGATATTCTTGTATATACACATTAGCAATCGATATTGAGTTTCTTCAAATCATTTTTTTTTTACTGAAGTGGATATAAAGCCATAACGGCAGTGCATTTGGAAGAATTCCACCTTCTTATATTTAGGTATAAAGTCGATATTCTTGTATATACACATTTAGCAATCGATATTGAGTTTCTTCAAATCATTTTCTTCACTTATTTAAGTTAATTAACCTTCTTCATCTTACTGAAGTGGATATAAAGCCATAACGGCAGTGCATTTGGAAGAATTCCACCTTCTTATATTTAGGTATAAAGTCGATATTCTTGTATATACACATTTAGCAATCGATATTGAGTTTCTTCAAATCATTTTCTTCACTTATTTAAGTTAATTAACCTTCTTCATCTTACTGAAGTGGATATAAAGCCATAACGGCAGTGCATTTGGAAGAATTCCACCTTCTTATATTTAGGTATAAAGTCGATATTCTTGTATATACACATTTAGCAATCGATATTGAGTTTCTTCAAATCATTTCTTCACTTATTTAAGTTAATTAACCTTCTTTATCTTACTGAAGTGGATATAAAGCCATAACGGCAGTGCATTTGGAAGAATTCCACTTTCTTATATTTAGGTATAAAGTCGATATTCTTGTATATACACATTTAGCAATCGATATTGAGTTTCTTCAAATCATTTTCTTCACTTATTTAAGTTAATTAACCTTCTTCATCTTACTGAAGTGGATATAAAGCCATAACGGCAGTGCATTTGGAAGAATTCCACCTTCTTATATTTAGGTATAAAGTCGATATTCTTGTATATACACATTTAGCAATCGATATTGAGATTCTTCAAATCATTTCCTTCACTTATCTAAGTTAATTAACCTACTTCATCTTACTGAAGTGGATATAAAGCCATAACGGCAGTACATTTGGAAGAATTCGACCTTCTTATATTTAGGTATAAAGTCGATATTCTTGTATATACACATTGAGCAATCGATATTGAGTTTCTTCAAATCATTTCCTTCACTTATTTAAGTTAATTAACCTTCTTTATCTTACTGAAGTGGATATATAGCCATAACGGCAGTGCATTTGGAAGAATTCCACCTTCTTATATTTAGGTATAAAGTTGATTGTCGTAAATATACAATTTTAGCTATCTATATTGAGTTTCTTCAAATCGCTTCCTTCACTTATTTAAGTTAATTAATCGTCTTTATCTTACT
>NW_026093483.1:0-6566 GCF_024586455.1 Bactrocera neohumeralis | reverse complement strand
TAATAAACTGGCAAAACCCATTTCAGATTGTTTTTGTTTTGAAAAGGAATGCTCACGGTCGAAAGAAAAAGAAAATATTTAAATAAATATGAAAATTTTAATTATGTTCACTTCTTATGGCCCCTAACAACGTGGCGAATAGATTTTTTGGGGATGATACTCGGTCCCAGGGTGCGTTAGAAGATTTAAGATTTTGTTCATTATTTGACATGAAGTTTTTTTAAAAGATTTTTAAATAAAAGGTTCACCGCATCTCATAAAAAAGTTTTGGGGGATTTTAATTTTTCCCAAATAAAAAATAATTGAAACAATAAACAACATAAAATCACGGTGGCAAGTGAAGCCCGAAGGGTTTCACAGAAGAGGAGTCATGATTAGCCAAAGGGGAAGGAAGAAAAAGAACACTCCCGAAAAAAAAAGGATTTATGACTCCTCGCCACTATATTCGCCCACTACTCTTAAATTAGCCACTTTTTAAACGAAACAGCATGGCCAGTCACTGTCTCGCCCTTCTCGGTAGGGAACAAGGCCATTATTTTTCTGTCCCAAAAATTTGTCGGAAAAGGGCACATAACCAAAAATAAATTTGGGCGTCTTTTTAATTACTCCCTTTAAATTTTTTTAAAATGAATCTAAACGTTTTTAAAACATGAGGTGATTCTTTTATGAATTTAAATTCAATTTTTTCTTCGTAAATTAGAAACCAAATTTTGAAAATATTTTTTGCTAGCAAAACGAAGTTAAACCGAAAGTTTTTTCCAGAAGCAACATTGCCCTGAACTTTTTGAAAGGGTAATTTTATTAACAAGTAAGAAGAAATAATTTTTATAAAAATTGTATTTAACATTTCCATTTGTGGGGCCACTTGTAAAAAACATAGACAAAAAAACATAAGATAAAAAATTTTCCCCACAAATTTTTGGGTGAGAAAGGAAATAAAAGATAGGACTGATTTACTCATCTAAAAAAAATCACATAAATTTGATGCAAAAGGGAAAAATTTTTTATCCCCTGAACGGGGTATATTGGTTTTCGGGTTGAAAAAGAAGGAATTGGAGACCCCTAAAAAATAAAAAGTACATATATAAATGATCCGGGTGAGCTGAGTCGATTTGTTGCCTGTCCGTTGTCTGTCTTATATAAGAATGTCCCTAGTTTTTAGATATCGTTTTGAAATTTTTAAACGTTATTTTTTCTTCAAAACTGCTCATTTGTCGGAACGGCCCATATCGGGCCACTATAAATATAGCGCCGAAACGGTGGAACGTTCTTTTTATGGAAAACTTTCCCTTTGACAAGAAAAGTGAAAGCATATATTATTTTCAAAAAAAGTTTTTCCAAGAAATTGTTCAGATCGGGTTAATCAAAGAAAAAATGTTAGCTACCATACAAATTGAACGACGGAATCAAAATTTCTTTGTATGGAAAACTTTTAAATTTGACCTCAACAAGAAATTCCCCCAAAAAATTTTCGAAACGGTTAACTTTTTAATATAGCGCCCTAAAACGAACGTGGAATCAAACGGGGGGCTTTACATTTGACCATTGCAAAATTAACTCCAAGAAACGATCGGTTAACTAAGCATATGCGCCAAAAGGTCCGAAACGTTCTTTTATGGACCTTAGTAATTTTAGGAAGATGACTCGCTACAATACCTTGAAGAAGACTGCGGCGCTACACCCAAACCGGTACCCACTTTCTTGCATGCTGTGCAAGGGAAAGCACCCATTGCGGCTCTTCTCGACCTTCCGAGCCAAGATACCAAAAGAGCGCTTACGGGAGGCACTCATAGGCAAGTACTGCGTAAACTGCCTTGCGGTCAACCATAGTGCAGCGAATTGCTCCAGCGACGCACGGTGCCGGCGCTGCAACGAAAAGCACCACACAATGCTGCACATCGAGAGAAATTTCCGTCGCCGCCCCGCAGTGCCTCAAAACCGTCCATGGAGCGAACAACTGACCTCAAGTTCCGATGATGCTCTCTCAATCCATACTTCAGTCTCTGGAACGGAGACTAGGCCTCTTCAACCAGAACCGGAGGAGGGAGAGTTAATTCAATCCGAAGCAGAAACACGGCCTTTCCGCCCATCACCGCGAGAGGAAACGGAAACCCGGACTTTCCGCCTCCTTCTGCGACATGAACGTCGCTCGCGCAATCGTCGTCATCACCGCCACCAAGCGCACAACGCGACCAGACTGGAGACCAGGCCTCTTCAGCTTCACCGGGCTAGCTCCTTTAGAGCCGGGCTAACGGATCGAGTCAGAATATTGACTCCTTCCTTGCTGCCAACGACAGCCATTTCAGCCACGGCGGTTGTTAAAATTGGGGCAAGAGGACGCCTTCATCTTGTGAGGGCCCTCGTAGACGCCTGCGCACCTACATCGCTAATTGCGCGCGATCTTGCAAGGGAACTGCAACTAGTGCATACTCATGTCGGTGTTGTCTGCGAGGCAGACATGGTACGAATGCCCGCATATCCACGCATGCAAGGGTAATGCCGATATAGCAGCCCCGTACACACACATAAAGCTGGCGGACAATTTTTACAAGTCGACGCCGATACGTTTGGTGCTCGGCGCAGATGTTTATTCCCGCATCATGACCCAACAAGTGATCCCAGAAATGTTTGGGCAGCTTCTCGCGCAAGGCTCCATTTTCGGCTGGGTGCTTTCGGGTACGGCCCGGTACTGTAATTAATTTATGTCTATCGCTATTTGATTTTTATTAAAAAAAAAAAATGAAAAATATCACGAATGAATTTTTATATTTGTATTTATCTATACGTCACACATGAAATAAAGTGCATTGTAATAAGCATGTAACTTACTTTAATTTATCGTAATGTAGGGAAATATTGTGCTATAAATGTGTACATGGTTATGGTGGTCGATGGATATGTACAGTGGCGGACAATACTCTACGTACGACCCCTTTTTCTTAAATTTAAATGTCCCAATACATATGAAAAAAAAAATAATGATGCAGGTTTGTTGTGAATCTTATAATTGTATAAAAAGAAACAAAATAATATACTTATGTATATCTCCAATATTAACTTTTAAAGTTATTCAAAGAAAACTCAGCGAAGTGTACGTCAGTGATCTGAGTGAATGAGTTAAAAACAACTTTGAGCCAATAAAAATTGAGTTAAGCAATTATTCACGGAATGAGTATAAATGTGAATACTGCTCACTTACAATTTAAGATTTTGGCTTGTGAGCTGATTACCATATATTCACAGTGTTTGCTTATGAGCTCACAATACTTATGAATCTTGCTTAGTTCTCTGCATTCATGAATACAAAACACTTGTGAATCATACGAAGAAGCTCAGTTGTGCGCAAGCCACTTGCAAGCCTTTTTGAGCCGTGCCAAAGGCTAGAAAAATCCATGCAAAGCACTAAGAGTTACTTATATTATTGTATAACAAAAGGATTTTGTAATTGGTTCTAACTAATAATGACTAGATCTAATGAAATAAAAAAGGGTTTTCATATTTTGTATTAATTTTCTCTGTTATTATTAAAAAAATTACATATATGTACATACTTACATTCATGTTATCACTTATAATATTACATTTTATTTTATAAAATGATAATTCAGTTCCTTTCAATGGAATTAAAATTAAAAATAAAAATTACGTCAGTTTAATGGTATAAAAATTACGTGAATTATTAACAAAAAACAAAATAACACAATTCAGTTCATTTCGGTAAAAAAATATAAATACTAAACATAAAATTTACTTCAAGATTTATGTACATGTATAGAATCACGGGTTTCGTTTCTTTTTTAAATTTTCCGCGTAGGTATAAACTTCAGGGACTCATCTACCTAAGCTCTCCACTTTCTATAAGGTAAGATAAAGCTTTGCATATAGGCTTAAGAAATAATTGAATAAAAGGATAAAAAACAAAGAAGTTTCAGTTTTGTAGTTTTTACGAAGTCACTAGAATCGTTCCTTTTAAAACCTCTCCGCGTAGGTATAAACTTCAGGGACTCATCTACCTAAGCTCTCCACTTCAAAATGTAAGATAAAGCTTTTCATTTAGGCTTAAAAATAATTGAAAAAGGATAAGAAACAAAGAAGTTTCAGTTTTGTAGTTTTTACGAAGTCACTAGAATCACGGGTTTCGTTTCTTTTAAAACCCTTCCGCGTAGGTATAAACATCAGGGACTCATCTACCTAAGCTCTCCAATTTCTAGAATGTAAGATAAAGCTTAAGAAAATAATTGAATAAAAACAGAAATAAAAGTTTCAGTTTTGTAGTCATTACAATCACGCGTTTCGTTCCTTTTAAAACCCACCCCACCCCTATATAAAATATATTTTTTGAAAGTCCAAGCGAAGTTTCCGAATATATTCATGAATAAACAATGATTCACTTATTAGTGAATGTATTCATGAGCCTTTCAACTCATCTAATAGTAATGCAACGAATAACTCAGACAATTGTTGCAGAGAAGCAAGCCAAGCCAAGTGTGAGCGCTAAAGTGATTGTGACATATTCACTCAGCTATGTACTGGGCCATGTGATTAGTGAAGATAATATTTTTAGTGAGAGCAAGTGTGTGAATATTGGGGGGTGATTCATGAATATGAGTGTATTCATAAACCAAGTATTCACTGCAGATCACTGGTGTACGTACGAATTTAAAAAAAGAAATAATATTAAAATATAATAATAAATAATAAAATTTTAATATTTTGTTGGGCCACCATTGATACCGCTTGCCGCCGTCAGCAGAGCTACTAAATTTTCCGAGCTCTTCCGCCGTTATTTGCTGCCAAAGAGTTGAGTACCGCTAATAAAACGTGTGCTCCAAACTTTTGTTCAACATTCAAGTCCGGGCTTTGTGGAGGTGAATACAGCTGTCGTTTATTACATCAGCCAGTCCTTCACTACCTGAGCTTAGGAACTGTTAAAAGTTAATAATTTTTTTCACGGATGGTTTCATTTTTCCAATATGGACTTGTTTGTTATTTGTTCAACAAATACCAGATTTCAACGCCTGATGCAACTGCTCCCAAACCAACATTGCCACCGCCATGCTTCATCATTACCTTGTTCGGTTTCTCCAAACTCTTTCTCGTATCCAAATATGTTGTTTGGACACTCATCAATAAAAAAAAATGGTATGTTTTTTGCAAAGTCGGACGAAGTTTCCGTTTTTTCACTTATAAGCTTCTTACGAGGTTCTGTTAAATCATTATTTTTGTGCGTGCTGAACACTCGCTATGTCCTGGGCCAATGCATATTTTTGGGATTTCGGTCCACTTCTTTGGAATGAAACGTCTCTGCGGTTAATTTCTTCGGACGATTCCGAGAACAATACAAGTGAGTTAAAATAAACAAACGGCAATTTACCGTTATTCAGCAGAGAAAAATAGCGAAAAGGAGTGACAATAAAACGTGTGTAGACTTTTTGTCAATGCCTTTTCAGTTTTTAAGTGAGTAACTTTAAAAGTTAATATTGGGTATTATACTTTTGTTTTGTTAAACAGTAATAAGATTTAAAACAACCCTGCATCATTACCTTTCCTTCTCATCCTACAGAATTTGTTAAATTAAAAAAAAATTCTGACTGTTTTGTCACTTTAATTTTTTGTTTTTTCCTGAAGACCGGCATATTTGGGCCAGTGCCTAATTTCTTATCATCAACCCTAGTGAGTTTATAACAAACTATTGCCATTTGACATAAACCGCTATAAACAAGGCAATAGTTTGTTAAAATCCCGTATTTTACTCAATAAAGAACAAAATTCTGCTGGTCACTTTATATACTTTTATTAAACACAAAACTTGGTATTTTTCTTTGATTAACATATTTTCCTTTTTTTTCCTATTCTTAACCATCGACGCATCGTCCTCCTTGATGTTTAAACAGCTCACCGAAAAGATGCGCTTAAAAGTATGCAACATCTATATAAAACTAGTTTTGGTGACATTTGAATAGCATACTGAGTTGGGCGTCGACCGCAGAGAACGTACATTTATAGAGAAGGTTCAGGGTGTGCCGATTGTCAAAATGTTCCTCTTTTTGGAGGGGTTGAGTTTTCTATTAGCGGATCTCACCACAAAAAATTATTAGCGGATTTCACCAATATTTAACCTTAGAACCGTGAGTTGGGCACTCAGTGCCCATTCTCATTTTTGAAATTGAATTTCTGGGATTTGGGCAATTCAATTTGATCTATTTTCCGCGTAGTGATAAACTGTTATTTTAGTTATAAGTTGACAGAATTTTAGACATACATATATGTAGCTCTTAGAAATAGGAAAGTAACGTCATTTTTCTATATGGTGTGTACGCTATACGTGACTTGGGTCACTCAGTGCCCATAATATTTCTTCATATAGTTTGTATGAAAAAGCGTAATTTTCTAACGGTCTTGGTGATTATTGTGTATTTCTAATTAGTTTCGCGTAATATTTGCAAGTGAACAGTTCATTTTTTGTTGTGACGAATATAATTTTTTGAAATGAGTGAGGAATTGGCAATTTATTTGGCCAATTTACGGCAGGAATTGACGAAGAAGAAGAGGAGAATATTTCAAAT
>NW_026093482.1:0-13514 GCF_024586455.1 Bactrocera neohumeralis | reverse complement strand
AGATAGTTTAAATTTGAAATTTAATCTTTTCACCTTTATTTCAAAATAAAGGGCTACCTGTAAAGTCCCAAAATCCCTTGATTCACTTTAAATTTATACATTTAGATATAAAAATACGTGGGGTTCAAATATGTATATCGTTTTTATAGTATATAATATATGTATATATTGTTATATATGTATGTATAAATGTCAAGAGGTGGAATAAAAGTGAGGAGCCAAAACTGAAAGTGCACTTGTTTTGTTGTGTTTGCTTTATTTTGCACTGCTTTTCAGTAATTCGCACTCTCGTTACCTGGTGCGTCGGCTGTTTGCCGGCGCTCTCCACTTCCCTTTTGCCAGAATGCAGCGGCAGCTCCATTCCCACGACGGCAGCGGCGTTGATGGCAGCAGCGGGTTGATGATAGCAGCGACGATGGCAGCAGCGGCGGGTTGATGGCAGCGTTGACGCAGCGTAGCAGCGGAGATGATGGCGTTGACGCAGCGGCAATGTTGGTAGAGATGTAGACGTTGATGGAGATGTGGCAGTACTGGAGATGAAAACGTTACGTTATAGTTTTCCCCATTGCGGCACTGACACGCAACGTAATTTTGACACAATCGACACTTTCAGTGGCAATAACAGTTTGTAGCAGTTTTTTTTTTTTTTTTTACATTAACGTTAGACCGGCACTTTAATACTATTATTTTGTCATGAAACTTTTACTCAAACGCTGGTATAAATTTTTGTAACTCACTGTTGGTGTGTTCCTATGCCACCACACAAATATATTTTCATGTATTTTGTTGCTGTATTTTTTCACTATGCACTTACACTCTTTATTTATTATGTATTTATATGTTTTTTTCATTTCTTCTTCCCTTTATTTATTTTAATCCTCTGTTTTAAAGATTTGCCATCGTACATAAAACTTCACTTTATACTTATATGTATGTACATATTTGTACGTACGTATAACTTTTTTGTCTTTTATGTTTGTATATATTTTGCTTTTTCAGCTTTTTTTTTTTTTTTTTTTTTTTTTTTTTAATGTGTTGAAATCTATAACACGAGTGTTATATATTTTTTTTATATTAGTTCACCACTTTACTTTAAAAGCCAGAAACACTAAAACCAGATTCAGAAAGATATTATCATGAGTGGTGAATTGGGTTTAAATATTGATTAATGTACTTGTTCTATATTTTTTTGAATGTATTTTTAGTTTAACTTTTTAATTACGCATTAGTCCTGCTCGGGCGCCGCGAAAAATTCTCAGCGTTTTTTGAGACACGATAAAATGTAATAGTTAGGGATGCGCAATTTAACTCCCCAATTACCTGTCGCGAAAGATTTCTAAATTTGTTCCGGTAACAAAAGGCGTGCGTTCATTCCCGATCGTTCAATTACAATTGCTTCTTTATTTAAGTTCATTTTAGTAAGCGAGCCTAAATCTTAAACGCAACGGCTTAAACTAGTGGTAATGTTCGCATGTATAAAGGGGAAATTTAATCATCTTCAACTTTTCGTTCAATAGTGTGACGTTATGGTAAGTATTAAGGTGAAGTAGTACGATTAGTAGTATGAATGCATAATTAAGGGGTAAGTATACAACAATAATTTAAATAATTCAATATTTTATAATTTTTTATAATTCATTTTTCTTATTTTTAATTTCAGATTTAAATATACATATATATCTTGTCGCTTGACGCAACATATGTTTTTTCACAAATGAATCAAGTTAACTTTAAAGCAATAACGCAACCAAACACCTGTGATGTTACAGTAACGAAAAAACTATCCTGCTTGCTAGTCTAGTGCTTCGTTACCCGGTAAAACGTGCAATAACCTGTTAATTTTAAGAAACAAACGCACGTAATAAACTTCCGAGTAAATGACTATCGAATTAACAATAAAGTGGACTGAATACCCTTTATATGTTCCAGTCAAGAACCATGAATTTTAAGTATTTTTCAGCCCTCAGAAAAAAATAAATGATATTCGTTCCCGTTTAACAAAAAAAAATAATGGAAAAAATTATTCAGAAACGTTTACCAGCTGTAATTTATGTCATCACGATTGTAGCTCTTTCAATGATATACATACAAGGTGCGTGCCAGCAAACAGGACCAAAAAAAATGAACAAGACAAATGGTTTTCAAAATCAATATTTTATTCAAAATAGTCTCCTTCACTGCTTCAAGCTACAGATTTTTTGAAAGGTGCAAAGCATGTCAACTAGTGTTTTAGCTCTGATTTTTAGTCAAAATAATCGTGGATTCTGGAGCAATTTTAGTCCCGGCCTTTCACTCAATTTGTGCGGAACAAACCGTACACACCTTCGTAAGCCCAAATGTTCGGTCAAAATGCGATAAATCGATGTTTTGGAGATTTTCAATTCCATTTCCATGAATTTCAATGATGATTTTGTCTGATTTTTGATGAATTTACAGTTTCGATGGAATTACCGGTGATCACGGATTTTGATTGGCCCACATGTTGGTCGACATTTATGTCCTCACGACCACCTTAAACACGTTGAAACCAATCGTGCACTCTGCTACTGGATAGGCAATCATCGTCAAATACTTGTTTCATCAATTGAAACGTTTCTGTAAAAGTTTTTACCAATGTTAAAACAAAATTTAATGTGGTCTCTTTGTTCGAAGCTCATTTTCGCACCGATAACACAAACATACTGACACTTGAAACGCGATAACTTCACTTCCAATTTATGAAATTTCATGAAAAATGTCTCACTGAACAATCGTTAAAGATAGCAGATTCTAACGCACCAGTCGACGTATAGATGGCGTCACCAGGGCGCTGATTCTAAAGTTCTGTTTACCTTGGAACACACCTTGTAGAACAACAAAATATTTATGTAGATAGATGCCAGAGGTACTCGTTAAAAAATAAAAAAGCATTTTTGCCTTAGTGCAGATATCTAGAAAACAATTTTAATTTCGTCCTAAAATGTTTTCACTTTTCTGAACTAAACACAGAGTTCCATAGTAAGAAATTCATAGAAGAACAAAACATTAATTCTATTGCACCTTCCTAAATATGTATGACAGATTCTACGTGAACTTGACTCTTGATCGTTCAGTTTTACAGCAGCTATATGCTAAAGATAGTGATCCATGGCAACAATTTCTCTAGAGATTGCAGTTTTAGTTTTCAGTAATAAGCCATGTAAAATTTCTGTAAAATATTTTTTTTTTTTATGGCGGCTATATAGTATACTAAGTTGATCAGATATCGGACATTCCGACAAATGAGTATCAGGAGAAAAGAAATATACAAATATTTTAGATAATAACATATATGTACACACATTTGGAAGAGAAGCATCGACGCAATGACCAAAGTAAAACAACCTCAAATGGGTTTGAGCTGACCGACTTTGCCGGGGGAGCAAAATATGGTTATCTGTAGTATAAATTTCTTGATAGAAGTCTAAAAAGCTACCTTGTTGTCTCCCGCATCGAAATGCCTCAACCAGGTTGATCATGTTGTAATAGACGAAAGACACGTCTCCACTGTTTTAGACGTGTGTTCGCTCCGCGGTTCTAACACACGCCAACAAACACATGGACAGTTCGATGTCGAGAACTACAATCACAACAGAGAGCTTCAGGCGAACGATTTTCTACTCGACTGCACTCATGTTCTGGAGTACAAAGAGCTTTGACAAGTTTATATAGAATGATGGCGTGGGATAATGCTCGGTAGCTCTTGTAGAACCCCCAGAGGTGATCTTGTGACTGATGCCCAGAGCATAAAGAAACTATGGAGGGAACACTTCTCCAACCTGCTGAATGACAGTGAAAGCATAACACCAGCAGATGGTGAACCCGAATCGATGACGATGAAGCAGACGGTCTATTGCCCGACCACGAATAAGTTCGAATAGCAATTACCCGCCTGAAGAACAACAAAGCGGCGGGGGCCGATGGATTACCGGCCGAGCTATTCAAACACGGCGGCGAAGAAGTGATAAGGAGCATTTAAGTGCGCTCTGCCCAATTCTCAAAAAAGGAGACCCCAACATCGAAGTAGAGTTCTATCGAGCGTGGTGTGTGAAAAGCTGAAGCCCACCGTCAACAAACTGATTGGATCTTATCGGTGTGCCTTTAGGTCTGGAAAATGAACAACTGATCAGATATTTCAAAGCTGCTTTCGACAGCACGAAAGGCTGCCTTTATGCCACGATGTCTGAATTTGGTATCCCCGCAAAACTAATACGGCTGTGTAAACTGACGTTGAGCACAACAAAAGCTCTGTCAGGATCAGGAAGAACCTCGAGCCGTTCGATACAAACCGAGGTTTCAGACAAAGGCGACTTCCTATCGTGCGACTTCTTCAACCTACTGCGGAGAAAATAACTGCAGAACTTAATCGAGAGCTGAATAGAGAAGGTAGGTGTAACAGCTGTTGGCGTATGCCAATGATCATCGATATCATCGCCTCAACACCCGCGCCGTTAGTTCTGCTTTCTCCAGACTGGACAAGGAAGCAAAGACGAACGAGGACAAGACGAAATATCTCCCGTCATCAAACAAACAGTCGTCGCACTCGCGACTTGGCTCTCACGTCACAGTTGACAGTCATAACTTTGAAGTTGTAGATAGTTTCGTATATTTTGGGACGTTGCGAGTTTTTTTCGAGAGAAAAGTTTTGCGAAAGATTTATGGTTCTTTGCGAGTTGGCCACGTCTAATATCGCATTCGATGGAACGATGAGCTGTACGAGATATACGACGACATTGACATAGTTCAGGAATTAAAATACGCTGGCTGGGTCATGTTGTCCGAATGGGTGAAAACACTCCAGCTCTGAAGGTATTCGACGCAGTACCCGCCGGCGGAAGCAGAGGAAGAGGAAGACCTGTACTCCGTTGGAAGGACCAAGTGGAGAAGGACCTGGCTTCGCTTGGAATATCCAATTGGCGCCACGTAGCGAAAAGAAGAAACGACTGGAGTGCTGTTGTTATCTCGGCTATAATCGCGTAAGCGGTGTCTACGCCAATTAAGAAGAAGAAGAAGACAAGTGTGAACGCAAACATTACTCTTAAACGCGCAAAATAGTATAATAAGAATCTTCAAGCCTTCGTCCAATTAATAAATGACTTTTAAATAAAATATAGATATATCTAAGAATTATTGATTTATAACACTTATTGCTTGTAACATAGACATGGCATGATTTTTTTTTGCTTTTTCGCTGTGGTGACAAAAATATTAATTTCGGCAATATTCCCAAAATGATTGTCATAAAGAAGAGGCGGCATTCAATGCAAATTTCAGACATTTATCATCGTTAGTGAAAGGCCGTTCATTGGCCACAATATGCTAAAGAAAGTAAACAAATATGAAATGTATTTAAACAACATACATACATACATACTCGTATATACCCTCCACATACAAACATTCGCCGCACAGCTACAAGAACGGTTAATTTTGATTGACGGCCTACGGCTGACGAAGGAAAAAGCCCGAAGCGCCGTATGAAGAATGTGTCTTCATGCATACACATACCAATACAAGCATTAAATACATATTTGCCGTTATTTCTCACACTTGCCGAGACACGAGGCTTCTTCATTTTGCCCCATTTATATATTGATGTCATAAATTTATTTTAGCAAGTAGTCTGAACAGTTGCTGCTTATACAAATCCTCATATTCATACACAATACATTCATACATTCATACATACATATAATACAGAAATACATATGTATGCGTATAAGTATGTGTTCATATGTAGTGGGGTTTGCCTTTTGATTGCAGCCTTCGCTTCATATTTGTGTGATTAATTCAGTTGCATTAATTTTATTACGAATTGATTGCTTCTGTTCAAATTGCAATCAATCATATGTGTCTACGCGTGTGTCTACATGCAGCGCAGCGACGCTTCACAGACTCCTTCGCCAGTGTCACGCAGCATATTGAGACTGCTCGAAATGTGTGCCGCAAAGATAATAACACACATGCCACTATTGTTTACACTTTATCAAGAGATAACAGTATATTTTTCCTCGTAGATATTCGTACGCTCGCAACTGGGCGGCCCTTCATGAAATTTCATCGCCATGCAATTCATTGTAAAGATTACCCTTTCTATACTGGATAACAAAGCATAAAGTGAATAAGTCCGGTGTTGGTGTAGGACACCGCTTACGCGATTATAGCCGAGTTAACAACAGCGCGCAGTCGCTTCTTCTTGCCCTAAGTGGCGCCAATTGGATATTCCAGCGTAGCCAGATCCTTCTCCACCTGGTTCTTCCAACGGAGTGGAGGTCTTCCTCTTCCTCTGGATAGGAGGATGGAGTCTTGTGTAGAAGTTCACGCAAGTGAGGAAAGTTCTCTGATCGCCATTCACTTGGGAGTGGCCAGAAACGATTCTTTTACATATGACTCAAGCAGCTCACTACTTCCGGTCTTTGACCAAGTATCCTCTGGGTAGCCTAAGAACATCCGTTCGAAGACGAGCTAAAGTGAGAAGGCGAAACATCCGCTGGGCATAGGGTTGTGCGCCAGGTTTAACGGTCAGCGGGTTCCCGGCTTGGCCCACACATCAATGTGGTTAGTCATAACTTTGAAATTGTAGAAAATTCCTTCCATGCTGAAACCGGCATTAATGTCGAGAGCGATGGTTTCTTTCAAATTTAACCCAAAATCTCTTTCGGTGAAACTTATTCACGAACAAAAGTAACGCTTTATAAGTCTCCCGCCGTAACCATATAACGATGGGTAAAACATGTCGCAGAAAAGTAAACAATGATATCATCCGTTATGACAGTTTTTGGAGTCTACAGAATTTATATGTATATGTTGATAATGACGAACAGTACATTAGAGGGAATAATGTTCTATCATTCCTGGGCTATTAAAGATCTTGACTATCATGCTGATTTACATTTTCAGCACATGGTAGCAGATTTTTAAAGATTTTGGCTAACGCATTAATTTTCTTTCAACACATAACTCTCATGATCTGCTTCTATACTTACTTCTATTGTATCACCTTCAGCAATTGGAAGTAATCTGACAAGCAGTGTCTAAATATTTGCTAACTTCCGCAATTGTAGAACAATCACTAAAATCGTTAAATGTATAGCGGTTTTGAAAAGCTCATCGGCATTTTCTACGTTGGCTTGGCACTAAAGATCTCTGCTGTTGATGATTAGTGGACTTCTGAAAATCGGCTTTTTATTTCGACCAAACACGTTCCAAATATTGTTTTCTGGATCTCCTGGGTTGGCTGCAACCAGATACTTTTCTAGAGACTTTTTGCGCAGTTGCCAAAAAACATTCTTCAGCTCCTTTGTAGCACGGTGCAATAGTGTTTTGTTTCATACCATAAACAGCTCTTCTTTCTGCTTCTTCTTTCTCACTTCATGCCATAAACGTCTTTTCGTTCTCTTACTTCTTTCTTAATTCATTGGACTAAAGGTGTCTGTTTCGCTTGTGGTTGCTCTGTGTGGATCTAGCACCAGGTGTGCTCACTTGGACAGCATTATGTATGCTTCTGGTCAGAGCTTTCACATTATAGCGATCGAATCTATGAAACGAGATATTTTTGAAGTAGTTGGAAGCGAGATTTGAAGATGATCGTGGAGCACCAAGCGAAAAAAATCGCACACCCTAACATAGTATGTGTGTATATATTACGATGTTATGTACGACGGGATCTAAAAAGTTCAGATTATATAAGTACCGTGAACAATGAGCGCAGTTGAACTTCCTCTCACGGACAAAAACATCAAAAACATACAGAAAAATAGTTTAAAGATAATGGTTATGAAGAAATCATTGAGCTCTGACATATTCGAAAATGAAAGAGAGATGGTCTTTAGAAGCCACGCATTGTGTGTTATTTCGAGAAAAAAAAGTAATCTTTTTTTATATTTCGATACCCTTAAAAATAACATACTAATATTTCAAACCGAGATCTCAATCAGGTTCATCAGTTTATTTTGGAATGAGTTTTTCTCGAAGCAGCATTTTTTGAATTTCCTGCAATGATAACTCAAAGACAAATGATTATACCATCATTCAGTTTTTTTCTGCGTAATCCGTACATAATTGTACGTACAAAACCTATCGGTTTTTGATCTGAGACCAAAAGTAATGGTAGGTCATTGTAGAGAGAATATTTTCTAGTATAACCAGAATTTTTAGTTTTAGGTTTCATGAAAGGAGGAGGACGCCAGAGATGTCGTATAACTCAAAAAATATTTAATTTTTTGTACTACTACTGTTTAAAAAATTATATTTATTATCAACGGTTCTAACGAAACTTGTATATACATTAGGAGGGATCAAAAATATATATTTTTTTGTTTTTTGTTTGGTACCTGGAAAAATGGGTTCCTAGACAATTCCCTAAGAAAGCCTCTCCATGCATGAGTTCTTAATTGTAACGGGAAGGTCCTCCTTCTTACAGTTTTCTATTTTTTTCTTATTATCAGATAGAAAAATTTATATCTCGCTTTCAACTACTTGAAAAAATATCTTGTTCCTTAGATTTTGTAAGAAATTGAATGCTCTAAAATATGGTCTCTTATGATTTTTTCGTAAACTTAACCGTTTAAAAGATATTCACGGTTGCGGTTTGATTATTTTTGGGACAATTTTTTATTTCTTATGAATTTTATAACTCAATGAAAAAAAATCATTATGAATGATGAAACTCATAGGTTTTTGGAAAGGCTTTCTTAGAGGTGTCTGGGAACTTATTTTTCAGGCTACCAAACGAAAAAAAAAAATATTTTTTTTAACCACCCTAATATACATACATGCTACTGAAACGTTCCTTTCGCTTTAATTTATGATGGCGAGGTTTCAACACTTATCGGGTGATATTTGCCGGAATAGCCCGAATTTCTTCGGAAATGTTGTCTTCCAAAGCTGGAATAGTTGCTGGCTTATTTCTGTAGACTTTAGACTTGACGTAGCCCCACAAAAATAGTCTAAAGGCGTTAAATCGCATGATCTTGGTGGCCAACTTACGCCCATGCATCCCGAAAATTGTTCTCCGTTTGGTGGGTTTGTACGCTGGTGTGAATCATTGGACCGTATTTTTTCAAAGATGCTGTTGGACGCAACGTTACGGTGAATGGCGATCGCTATCGTTCGATGCTAACAAACTTTTTGTTGCCAAAAATGGAAGAACTGAACTTGGTTGACATGTGGTTTCAACAAGATGGCGCTACATGCCACACAGCTCGCGATTCTATGGCCATTTTGAGGGAAAACTTCGGAGAACAATTCATCTCAAGAAATGGACCCGTAAGTTGGCCACCAAGATCATGCGATTTAACGCCTTTAGACTATTTTTTGTGGGGCTACGTCAAGTCTAAAGTCTACAGAAATAAGCCAGCAACTATTCCAGCTTTGGAAGACAACATTTCCGAAGAAATTCGGGCTATTCCGGCCGAAATGCTCGAAAAAGTTGCCCAAAATTGGACTTTCCGAATGGACCACCCAAGACGCAGCCGCGAAATCCGCTTTAAATATTTCAACAATCCTCAAAAGGCAACCAACCGACGCTGGAGGCCATTAGAGTGGCGGGGTGACAGTATGGATGTTGGCGTGCGGTGGCTTACCGCACAATGCATTTGAAGCGACATAAAAATATTAGAAGACGCACTATTTTGTGTGCAAAGCAAGAGTGGGTGCGACCTCAGGCAGGTCATTAATCACCATTGTGCCGCCTGCATAATGAGCATCGGGCGCACTGCGGCGCGCACCGCAGCGCGCACAATATCGCAGCACATTGCAACGCATGCGCCGTCTTGCCTTGGTGCGCCGGGAGCAAACCGTAGTTGAGTTGAGCGCCGATAACGCGCATTCGCAGCGCTCGCACTTCCGCGTTGGCAGCGTTTCCGCCGGCGAATGCTCGCAGCCGGTGCTTTTGTTGGCAGTTGTCAAAGACGCGTTCGCAGACGCTGCAGCAGTGAAAGTTACAACGCCCGGGAGTAGCGACGTGCCGAACCGTACTTCAGCTGGAATATAAGAGCAAGGCCAACGCCGCGTTAGGAAAGGCGAAGATCAGCGGCGGCGCTTGTGGGTGTGCGTTGTGGCAATGGCAGTAATTAATTTAGAATTTTTAATCTAATGTGCTAATTTTCATTAAAGTTTATAACACATATGTGCACATATACATTATTTATCAAAAAGGACTTTGGGCACGAAAAATTCTTCACAATTTTACCCCAAATTTGCTGGAAGATATCTCGTCTATTGGAAAGCGTTTTTCCACTTGATTCCGGTCGCAATTAACACATAGCATGGAAAAGACGCTCTTTCGATTGAATCGGTTAAAAAATGGATGAAGAGTGTAATGCAGACCTATCCACAATCCTATGGAAATAGAACTTATAGAGATTCTCAAATTATTTTGTTGCGAAGTTACAGACGTTCATGGTTTTGAATCATGATTTCTGTGTTTAAGGCAGTTCTGTCATATCTCCAAACAACTTAGTGGAGACTGGGGAGAAGGCATTTCAGACAAGAAAGACAAACATTTTATACCTTTGCAACTCGTACGCTCAACGCCGTGGATATACGAAAGCTTGTGGAATAGTTTACAAGCAAATTTGCATCTTATTATTTATACTTTTTTATTTTTTATATCATATGAACCAAGTAGCTGTATAACTATTTTTCCGCGTCCGCGAAAGCAGTATTAAAATCATCTTCGAATAAGACCCATATATATGACAAGTAAACTAAGTCAAATAGGCTAACTTTACTTTATTGAGTTCATGAAGAAATCGTCAACCAGAAGATCGGAATTCATTGTGTTAGAGATATGAGGTTTCGTTCTTTTCTTTACATATTCAACGTTAAAATATGAATATAATTTTTTATAAGGTATGTACATATTTGGGGACTGCTGACAATGCTTAAACTATGCGTATTTCTGCTAAATATACTGAAATGCATATTTATATCACTAACTTATATACTTACCGACATTTTCAGCATATGGCTTGTTAAAGTAACGAAAGTCAATGTATGAAGTAAGTATATGGGAGCAGGCGTAATTCGTAGTTCGATTACACATATTTTCGATATTAAATTATAGTACGTATATATATCCAATATGCAACGTTCATTAATTTTGTTAAGATATCTTACATATTGACCGATATATAATTATATTATATAAATATAATAAAATATTAGGACCAAAACATTTATTTAAGCTTCATCTCAACCTATTTAGGCTATTAATAGGAAAGGCACCTCTCTGAATTCATATAATATATCTCACAGATTGACAGATACTTACAAAAGTTCGTAATAGGAACTGTGGTCTGACCCATTTTGTGGTCGGGGGTTTGAATAGTTTTGGTCCGACATAGACAACTTGGGTCATTAAGTGGCACTTTCAAAGCCAATTAAATTCGTGGTTTCAGTTCGCACCATTTTCGCACTCTAACATAGACATTCACCTAATTCTGATTGAAATCAGTCCAATATCGTCTGAGAGATCTGCCAAAAAAGTGAAGTGAAGCACACCACGTAATATTTACTGCGCATTTTATTTATGGATTTAATGCATATTTAGTAAAGTTTTAATAAAACTTTATATGGTGACTGGATGAGGATCATAACCTGATTTCATCCATTTTGATACTATCGATAGGACTTAATAAATGTATATATTATAATTGCTCATGAATGGTATGCCGCATAGGCGGTATTTATTACGGTACTTATAGCGTCTGCTCAAAGAAACAGAACTTTTTAAATATAACTGTCTTTGTGTTACCTATTGTGGGTATATGAAAACAGTGCCTGATCCCCTTGGGCTGACATTTCCCGTGTGAAAAATTTTTTAAGACAATTGATAACCACAATCGATTTTATCGACTGCAAGACAGCAGCTTTTGGTCATCGGTCGTAAAATGCATTTTGAACAAAGAGCAAATATTAAATTTTGTTTTAAACTTGGCAAAACGTTTACTGAGACATATCAAATGATGAGAAAAGTTTATGGTGATTAGTGCCTATCCCGGAGTAATGTGCATGAGTGGTTTAAGCGAAGGTCCACGAGACTCTCTTCAGAAGTCAAAAAATAAAGACAATGCTGATTTGTTTTACGATTCCGAGGTATTGTACACCGAGAGTTCGTCCCACCTGGCCAAACGATTTACGTTTTACCTGGTGTTATGAAGCGTCTTTTTGTCACATCATCGTCGTGCTCGACCACAATACCGTGAGGCATGGTCCTGGCGCCTATTGCATGATAATGCGCCGTGTCATCGGTCGACGCTTGTCACTGATTTTTTGACAAACAACTCCATATTAACCATTAATCACTCATCCTACTCACCTGATCTGGCACCCTGTGATTTTTACCTATTTGGAAAACTTCATTTGCCCATGAAAGGACACTGGTTTCAGGACATTTTAGCTATCCAAAAGGCGACGACCGATATTCTCAAGAGCATTCCGAAAAATGACCTTAAACACTCATTTGAAATTCTAATTGACCGGGCTAAACGCTGTATCGAAGCACAAGGAAACTACTTTGAATAAAAAAATATAACTTTTGAAAAATATTATTTTTTTGCTGGTTTTTTAACAGTCCTATTTCTTTTGCGACAGACCTTGTTGGTAAATGCGCAAATAAGCATAATACCAGAAATATTGAAACTGTTAATGAGCGAAGTCTGATCATATTCCGCGAACTGATAAAGAATAGAACCATGAACTGTTAGGTTCTTTGAGATTAAAGAAAGAATGCGCGATAATTGGACGCTGCGTCCTCGCAGAGTCAGTTCCGGGAAAGGCAGCATTGAGGCGATCAGAACTTACTATGTTAAAATAAAATAAATAAGTGTTAATTGTGAATCCATCCCCGAACAAATATCCGTCATTTAAATATAATTATGGAGTTAAGGTGTGACACTATAGCTATTACGTCCATCTCCGATACCTACCTTTTCCACTCATAATAAGACGAAACACCCAAGCCAAGTTTCATAAAGATATATTAATTTTTACTTTTAAGTTATCGCTTGCACGGACGGACAGACAGTCAACCGGATTTCAACTTTTCTCGTAATCCTGATCATTTATATATATAACCCGATATCCAAGCCGATTAGTTTTAAACGAAAGAAACAACGGTTAGGTGAACCAAACTATTAAACTCTGTAGCAACATGTTGCAAGTGTATAATTACACATGGCTCATGATTTCTCATGCATGCACCATTCGATATTATATCACTGTATAATAAATTATATTCCTTAGATTTTTATTCTCTCTTACAATTAAAAATTCCCCTATTCATAAATTATGACGTAACTTTCACTTGCAATATTGGTACTTCCCAAACAGAAGGTCAATAAACACAGCAATAATAACAGTAAAATATGTAGCGAAATTCTCTTTGGGAATACTGAGCACAGTATCAACATTTGGCGGGCCATAAAAGTAAAGACGAAGTAGTTATACATACATATATATACAGATTATAGTCTATGCAACATTACCCTGCA
>NW_026093481.1:0-5083 GCF_024586455.1 Bactrocera neohumeralis | reverse complement strand
ACTTTTTGCTGAAATTTTTTTCTTTCTAAATAAAAACTGCGCGAAGCAAAAAAATTTTTGAAAGGGAAAAGGGTTTTAAAAAGCGGAGAAACAAAATCCCCAAAAACGGGCTGATGAGTTTCCTTCAACAGTTGGAAAATTATAATTTTCAGCAGTACGTTATAAATGATCAACAAATGACGAGAAAGTTGAAATCTGGTTGACTGTCTGTATGTCCGTTTGCCCGTGCAAGTTGTAACTTGAGTAAAAATTGAGATATCCTGATGAAAATTAGTATGTGGGTTCCTAATACAAAAAAATTAAGAGTTCGTAGATGGGCGTAATTGGACCACTCCCAAAATCGCAGTTAGCATAAAACCTATGAAGTGCCATAACTCAGCACTAAATTAATATATTAAACTTCAATTTGGCACAATGGATCGCAGTAGCTAGGGGCACGTGTGGGCAAACATTTTTGAAAAAGTGGTAGTGGCCCGACTATTATTAGTATTGATACCATTAAATTTTGAAAATTAATAATTTTAAACATATTCACTTTGCAAGTTCTCGAAGCTCACTTTTATAATTTCCTTAATGCGATATATGCGCCCGGAAAGTTCGAAAATCTTTAGATTTAGATTTAGTATTGGTCCGGATTGAGCCCATTTTTTATAGAGAGACATACCATTACAAGAGTAGATTAATCCTCTTCATTTAGTTTTATACAGGGTTACCCACTGAAGTGTTACCTATTCAAACGACTATAATTTTTTAGTTTGATAATATTTTATTGATTCCCAATGACAAAATGTATGAAAATAATCAAAAATTCTAGAATCCATTCACTTTTGTATTCTCGATATGGCCACCTTTTGCCTTGATTATGGCCTCAAACGGTCAAAAAACGAGTTGCATGCTGCACGAATGTGAGCTTGTGGTATTTTGGCCCATTCACGTACAATCGCTTTCTTGAGCGCATCCATACTGGTGTATTTTTTAGTCCGCACCTTTTCTCTAAATGACCAGATGGAAAAGTCCATCGGATTTGCGTCTGGTGAATTCGAAAGCCATTGTAAGTCGACGAAATGAAGCGTGGAACATGATTTTTAACCACTTTGGTTAATTCTCGCTTTATGTGACGGCGCCGAGTCTTGCTGGAACGTCCATCTTTCCGGCCGAAGTGTTTACGTGCCCACGGCTCTAAAGCACCTTCCAAAATATTTTCATGATAATAAGTCGCATTTACTTTGACACCAGCCTGGATGAAAACGACTGGGAGAGCGCCCATCATCGCGGTATCATGCAGCAGCCCATACCTCATCACTTGCGATGGAAATTACTTCGGGTGGCCATTCGTAGGCTTAAATTCTTCGTACGTGCGTTCGGTCAAGCAAAACACGGTCATTTTGAGAGTTTATGAATTGCTCAATAGGGAAATTCTTTTCATCAGAAAACACAATGTTCGGAAATCTGCCACGTTCGTGCAAGTAACAACTCCTTCGCTCTTCGAGTCTAACTTTTTTTTGCTGCGGTAAGATTGTGTCCTTTGGAACTTGTAAGGCTTGACCTTAGCTCATTTTTCAACAGTCGTTGCATTGAACTCTTGCGAAATTTTCAGCCTTTTAGCCATTTGATTGCCACTTCGGGACGTGGATTTCGTTCGTTTGTTTCTTCACTTTTAATCATCTCAGGTGATGTTGTTGCTTTCTTATGACCACCTCCATGGCGTTTTGCGATGCTGCCAGTATCATTGTAACGATTTACATTGCGATTCACAAACATTTTGTTCACTTCGAGATGTTTTAGCTGACGAACAATTGCCGCTTGTGATTTTCCAGCCAAATATAACGCAATCACACTATTACGTTTAAATTCCATCACGTTAACTTTTTTTTTTCACACGACACAGACTAAAATGTTTTTGTACGCTTGTAAACAATGGAATGATTTGTTATTGGTGTAAATTTAAGAGCGCTGCCATTAATAGTGTGGTAGTTTATAGCAGTTTGAATTTGGTAACACCGAGTGGTAACCCTGGTATATCACACATTGACCGACATTTTCGATCAAAAGTCAACTAAAGTCTAAATATTCGGCACCTAGGGGCTGAACAGTTTTTATTGGACTTGAACAGTTTTTGATCATAAGTTGGCATATACAAAAGACATTATAGCTTTTATCCCGTTATATTAACTGCTTCTTGATTAGTGTACTGGAAAACTGAACAAATCAAGAAATGTAAAATTGTGCTATATGGGAAGTAGGCATGGTTGTTATCCGATTTCGTCCATTTGAACAATGTGACATAAGAATGTAAGGAGAATGCCCGGTACTAAATTGTGCCGAAATCGGTTGGTCAGAGATATGGGATTTCAGCAAAAGCAGAGGCGGTGCCACATCCATCTTCCATTTTTTCACACCGGTTCCATATTTTTTTGGCTGTGTACTAAGGAACCCCCATACTAAGTTTCCTCGAGATATCTAAATTTTACCGCTACAACTTGCACGGACGGACGGACAGACAGACAGTCAACCGATCTCAACGTTCTTTGCGAACGGCGCCGAATCGATTCTCGACGGGTTTTGCCCACACTCTTGGCAACGACAGCTATATTTTCTTCACTACCTGCTGACGTGGTCTATTCGGTCGAAATTTTAAAATAATGAACGCTCAGTATGCCGATTATTTTGACCGTAATTTGAGCGAAGCGAGCGAGAATTTTCATAATAAAATTGAATGATTTGTAAACTTTGCTTCAGGTGTAAGTTTTTCCATGATGAAAACTAAACAACATTGAACAAAATAACATGATAACGGCTTTTTTTCAATAGGACGCTACAAAAAGTAAATCGATAGTGGCAGAAAACAATGCCATATTTTTTCCCGGCTCTTTGACATTTCTTTTTCACTACGGTTTGCTATTTTTCATCATGAGAAGATATACGATCCAACAACGAGTCGAAATTATTAAAATTTATTACCGAAATTCGGAGTCAGTGGCCTCAACTTTAAAAGTGGGTATCAATAAGAGCGCTACAAAAAGTTTTTTTAAATACAACAAAACGGTTTAAGTTAGCGCTCTTTTAAAAATCCATTTATATTGTAATATTTGTTTCCTAAATAACCTATCAATGAACATTTGCATCAATATGAAAAAATCGGGATGCATCGAAAATGACGGGAATTTTCATTTAATATAGCTTTCCTTAGCGATTCTTCCAATCGTCGCAAAACTTCTCAAACTCGATTTATTGATTTTTCAGGGTACAAAGGAAAACAAATGGTTAGGATATATATCAACATAAAACGAATTTTAATATTTGAACTCCAAGTCTGCGAAATTTAAATTCTGCATTTTTCTTGAATATCCGTTGACATCTTATCATCGTATCGCAGTAAACAATCCCATAACACCAGTGGTGCTATCAATCAGGGATTCAGTGCTTCATAGAATTGTTTCTGTTACTATCGTACCAATTACACCGTCCAACAAATGAAGACTTTTGAATGGAACAGGAATAGGACCCCATAATTCTCTGAAAGAGTATGTTGAGTAGATCATTTTGGTAGAACAAACTTATGGTCCAGCACGTCTGAGTTTTTTTTTACAGTGGGTCAAAGTTTTCATTTCTTGGTCGAAGGGAGCAATATACTATATGAAAAAAATGTTCTAAGTTAATGTCTGAGAGAATTCTTATGGTCAGAGTTGTATTGTTGAATTGTATGAGGATTATTTTTGTGGGAAGACTCATAACCCTCTAACTGGTTTCTGTATGGGTCAATTTGACCCCTTTTTCGAGAAAATCAAAAATATCCTGGTAAAAAGGACATTTAAGGATTAAACATGAAAATGTTTGGCGGAAAATTTCAGTGGGGGTCACCAAAGACACCATTGTTGTAAATAAAGCTCTTTACGATTGATAAAAAAATTATAATTTTGTTTTAATAGTGGTTTATTATAGTATGTACATATTTATTTTTTTGCTTCAGCAGTAGTAGGACAATGGATTACAGATTAAACTTAATATGCTTTCCATTTAGCTTGACGTGAATGTTTGATGTGTCAAGGTTTTCTGTAATAAGTCTCTATACGTATTCAGCAAGCATTACACTTTGGGATTTCGAATCTTTCTTCCAATACCTTTTATATCCGATGAAAACCTTTCACCGTGTTCCATCTGAAACCGCCCTGCCAGTTTTCTTTAAAAATTGAGATGAGAGTGCAGAAATGCAGCTTTTAGTGGCATCTTAACGCCAATATTAAAGTTAAACCGATTAGCATGCTTTTTCAATATTTTCTGCATAGTTTTGTGCTTTTGAGTTTCCAAGGAATTCTGATATAACCAGTGCATAAAGTCAAATGCTGTCTTTTGCATATGACTGATGACCATAAAAATTCTTCATCTTGTAATAATTTTCTTATATCGGGTCCAACGAGCATTCCTAGAAAAGGTAGTTTACATTAAATGAAATAAATTATTTCTTAAAACCGTATTTACCCTTCTTTTAATTTTGCTGCAGATAATCTGGGGAAAATTGTTTGAATGTGTTTGAAAGCACATCCTTTGTGTATTTAAGCTTTCTTTAATAAATTTTTCACCACGCCCAACTTAATATGCAGCGGTGGAAGTATGACCTTATCTCTTGGGACAAGAGATTCATGGATTACATTTAAGTCACCAATAATATTTTTCTTTTACGTTCTTCTAAATATTTAATATGATAATGTCTGCTGGTAGCACGTGTATCCTGTTTACAAAGAAAGCACATATATTTTGTGTATCCTGTTTGCATTCCAGTCAATATTGCAATCAATATTCTTTGAAGTCTGCGCATACTTCCCATTTATATTTATAGTATTCAATTTTATTTAAGAGATTTTGAAATATTTGCGTATGTTTTCCTCCTTTTTTGTGGAATACGCAACCGGTATTGATGGATGCTGATTTCCATTGTGCAGCAAACCGCTTTTGCCGTGTTTTGAACTATCAAAATAGTCGCCAAGCGGAAGAGTCCAGGGAAGCTTTATATATTTAGAACCTTTCTGCCAGCAAAGTTTTCTGATTTTTTTAAAAAAACTTTCCAAATCGGCCCTTTTTTTTT
>NW_026093480.1:0-5886 GCF_024586455.1 Bactrocera neohumeralis | reverse complement strand
ACAAGTCATAACTTTGAAGTTGTAGATAATTTCGTCTATTTAGGAACCAGTATTAACCCCACCAACAATGTCAGCCTGGAAATCCAACGCAGGATTGCTCTTGCCAACAGGTGCTACTTCGGACTGAGTAGGCAATTGAAAGTAAAGTCCTCTCTCGACGAACAAAAGCCAAACTCTATAAGTCGCTCATAATTCCCGTCCTGCTATATGGTGCAGAGGCTTGGACGATGTCAACAACTGATGAGTCGACGTTGCGAGTTTTCGAGAGAAAAGTTCTGCGAAAGATTTATGGTCCTTTGCGCGTTGGCCACGGCGAATATCGCATTCGATGGAACGATGAGCTGTACGAGATATACGACGACATTGACATAGTTCAGCGAATTAAAAGACAGCGGCTACGCTGGCTAGGTCATGTTGTCCGAATGGACGAAAAAACTCCAGCTCTGAAAGTATTCGACGCTGTACCCGCCGGGGGAAGCAGAGGAAGAGGAAGACCTCCACTCCGTTGGAAGGACCAAGTGGAGAAGGACCTGGCTACGCTTGGAATATCCAATTGGCGCCACGTAGCGAAAAGGAGAAACGACTGGCGCGCTGTTGTTAACTCGGCTATAATCGCGTAAGCGGTGTCTACGCCAATTAAGAAGAAGATATGTGGCTACAGAGTATAATAGTTCTGTTCACCCAACAGTTATACTTGTATCTATCACCCAAAACTAAGCCATAAAGATATAGGAGGTTATACATATACATATACGAGTCGAAATTCGGGTGAGTCTCTGTCGGTACAATTCACATAACGCGACAAAACTTTGCATGAATAATGTCTGTAGAGTGTGCTACCATATCGCAAAAAAATTTCCAAATATGAAAAACGCCACTATGTACTGAATATTATGACCCCAGTACTTATAGTTGACCTTTTACAACAAATTTCGGTCAATGTGTGAGAAATTCAGGGATAATCTTTCCCTGACAATGTTATATACATATGAGTGTCGAAAATGGGATCAATACTTCATTTAGCTCTCACTTATCTAATAACGGGTGATCCAAGTAGTGGTACTTTTTTCAAAAGCCTGTTTTCGACAGATCACGAGTGAATCGTGTAAAGCTGTTGTGTTATTTTTGTTCAGCATTGTTTGGCATTTCATCACGCAGTAAAAAAAGAAAATTTTAGTGACGCGTTGTGACAAAAATGAAGTTAGATCAGCCTTTGGAAGATGTCGGAATTTCGCAAATACATTTTGGTGTAAATCAGATTGGATTCAAGCGGAAGTTTTTTTGTAACTCCTTATTATGATTGAAATTATTCTTCTGTTATATTAAAAAGTAGTAATATTTATATTGCAATTTTGATCATCAAAAGAGCTCTTGAAATTAATGTTAACGCCTGCAAACAGTGTACATACTTCCAGGATTATCCTACATCTCGAATGATTCCAATCAAGCCATTACACTTCAAAATATTCACAATTTTAATTTAAAACTCTGAACGATGCAACTAATCTCATTGCTTGAAAAGTGTCTTTCGAGAGGCGGGCACAAGCAGTTGCGCGCTTTATCGCTACGTAGTTTTCACATTGTAGTAGAACAATAGGGCAATTCAGAAACGTGTGCATCTAAGTTTGCAAAATTATGCAATTGACAACAATGAACCTCTTTTCTGTGGTTTCTTTGCAACCACAGCTGATCGGTGAGAAAAACATTATTTTTAAACAAAATGTTCGCATAAATTGGAAAACATGCCCAAAAAAGTTTTAGGAAAAATTAGCTGACGCTTTAATTGATGAAGTTCCTCAAGAAATTATGGACAATGAAGGTAAGACATTGTTTTAAGTGGAATTTTAGTTAATAACAGCTTTCTTCTAGAAATCGAAAGTGATTATGACGCAGTGGATGGAGAATTGGCTAACAAATATCTGTTGTTATGGAATGTCGTTGAGAAATTTACAGCACAATACCTAAGTCAGACATTCGTCGCAATAATATTTTGACAACACCTATTCCGCCAATTGTTAAGAGTAGATAGAGACCAATATAAGATGCAGGTTGATTTAATAAAAAAAATGAGAAATTGAACAATGCACTTTCATTTAATCAATTTTCTGTCCAATTGCAATTATTTCTATTGTATTTATCTCTTCGCAAGCCGTAAAATAAATATCGATTTTTAGGACTTATTGCCATCTTTTTACGATTTGATCACAGTGTGTGAAGGGACCGTTATTCATTTATTGTTGCACTTCTTCTTTACCTCTTCAATTTGTGTAAACGGTGACAAATTTTTCAAGAATGTCCATCAAAATTGGCTTCCCTTTTAACTGTGCTTTTTGACAAGCCACGCGAAATTCCAATTATATTTGATGTTTCCCTTGATTCCATGCTTTTAATAGTCACTGTCAGCTGTGAACACTTTAATTGCTGAACAATTTGTGTAAACGATTCGAACCTAATCAAGGGGCGTTTTAAAGTGGTGGCTTGAGAGATTTCATGCTTTCAATATAAGAGTAAGATTTAGGGTGATCATTTTCGAGGTAACCTACTTTCTTAAAGAAAAAACACAGAAACTTCAAATTTAATGGCAAATATTTATTATCATTTGAAAGAAATTTCTTTGGTGTTTATTTTTAGAAAATTATCTCTTTCGAATATTTTCATGACATGTATATTTGAATTCCTGGCACTGGTGAGACCAGTTGCTTTCCATTATCAACTCAATAAAAGCGTGAAATTTAAAAAACACCATTTTACCCACATTTTTACCAAATTTAGCAGCCGAACTGTTAATATGATAAAATAAGTCGAGGTGGGTAATACATATATATTGTTTTGTCTGCGAATGGTGGCCATCGGGAAATATTTGGATGGTCTTGTGTAGGAGTTGGCAAATGATAGTTATATCAAATGGCTCTTGAATAAAAGGTCATGCTTGCTTGCCCCATAATAAAGACGATCATATTTGTTCAACGATAATTGGATGAAGATTATTTATGACAATTTGATTGTTGAGAGTGTGTATGATATTTTAAGTTTATTAGATATAACAGCTATTGTTCTCATACATTGCTTATAAAACAGTAAAAAAACGTCGAAATAATTTGAATAAATATTAATAATTTTCATTGCATAGCGTTCCTATTACGTGTATGAGTCTGGTGTGGCAAGCTTCTATTATGTTTGCTTACAATGGAATAAAGTGAAGTTTAAGAGAAAGAAAAATAATCTTTTTACAAAGTTTCTGCCCTGATTCGTGACATAATGAATGAATAATATTTACACAACTGAATCCAGTCGGCTATACACATAGTGGTTGCTGTCCCGTGAGAGTTGTTCGACTTTTCCAAGGCCCCAAAAACATAAAGATGGTCATTCAAGTTTTAACCAGTAGTTTTGGAAATCACAATGAGCACAGTAAATTTTCATCGACTGCCTTGACGGTGGTAAAACAACTATTAAACAACGATTAGAGAACGAACTCAAAGCTGAGCTGTATTTTTAGGCAAATGACTTTTCATACTAAAAAATCTATAACAAAATCAGGGTACAAGTAATATTTGCATGTTAATTTACGCACACGATATATTTATTACCATCGTGTTTCTTTTTAAATATTTAATATTTTTATGTTTTAGTCACTAACTTCTGTTCCTAAACAATTCTGCATAGCATTATCGTATTGCTCCAATGTTAGTACCTGGTCACGTGTATTTATTTTATCATAAAAAAATTTATTTACATCGCTCTTGACCAGTTTTGTTGATGATGTGAGTTAACTATGAAGATTGCAGCGGGCTGCTCTCTGCTTTCAAACTTTGGAAAAGTTTACTTAATCTTTTGGGGGGAAATGGTGAATGAGTAGCCATTTAACATTGCCTAACAACCGCCTAAAGACCTCCATGATGCTTAACCTAAATTCATAGCCTTTGCAAACAGTAAGAAGAAGAAATGCATAGAAAATCAGCCAACAGTAAAATAGGTCAACAAATAATTTCAAATAGCCACAAAGGCGCTTTCACTAATAAATTATTCCTTCGAGGGCAGAGTGTTGAACCTTTAGAAAAGGGTGAAATACATTCCGAAGCAAGAGAAGAAGAAAGGAACTAACGCATATTTATGCATAAATTGTTCTTGTCTTTTGCGTTAACCAAAAGGGTGAGTCAAGCCAATATAGCTATGATCGAGGTTCTGTGTTTCCTCTTGTGACATAAATGCACATCGGAAGCAATAAAGGCGGAAATCGCTTCAAAAAAATTAATATTCAATGTTTATGTAAATAAAAAATATAACTTTTTCTTCGAAGCTTAGAAAGATGCAGTAAACGAATGTTATTAATCTTTAGAATAAGATACTCAATAAGTTATGGGATAAGTTAAATTCGAGAATATATATGTATACTGAGACCAATTAATCACGTGAGGCTACATATATTAACTTCGGAGGCTCTATAAAGTATAAAGACGAGTATATGCAGCGTGACGAGCTGATTCGATTAAGCGATGTCCGTCTGAGCACAAGCGAAGTATTTTCTCAGTTTTTGAGATATCGATCTGAAAATATCGCTCGTACGAAAAGTATTTTACTCACAGTTATTAGACACTGTGTCACTTTATAACAGATGAACGAAAAGAAAAATGAAGAATTGGCTCATTAATAACATTAATACTTATATCGGTATTCTGCTTGTTACGATTGTCTCATGTCATTTTGGTATGAGACTCCTGACTAACAGAGTCACTAAATTACGATTGTGACAATTAGAGAAATGAGACAATCGTGACAAGCAGAATACCGATATTAATATCAAACTTTGTTACTCTCATATCATTTTCATGTTATCATTTTTGACCTTATCTAATCAGCAGGCATCATAATAAAATAAATTTAATTATAAGTTATTATAAAAGCTTTTAAAAAGAAATAAGTCAGGCTATTATATAATATTGATAATAATACAAATGTTTCAAACGTTGATAAACATTTCCAATCAACTCGGCATACCCTCAAATTCGAAAACACAAAGCGAACAAAATAACGTTAAGCTCTTAAGCTTCAAGAAAACCTTTAGCAATTTCTTTTTCTTCCTTTCAGTCCAGCGTGCTTGCTGAGGTCGCTTTAGCTAAAATGCCTGATACGTTTTTATGTTGGGCGGTCTTTAAAATCTTTTTCACTCATTCCAATTAAAATTATCGTTCATTTTTGTGAATCGACTATTTTTCAACATTATAAGAAGACACTTCTTCATCAATTGGCCATAGTGCGAGCTTTAAGCTTTTTATGTATAAATCTCTTGGTGCACTCCAAAATTTCAGTCATTTGAGTTTTAAACTGGAATTGTGCACCATTAGTACCTCATTTCATTATAATGTTACTATTTATAATTGGCAGGTGATATATAATGATTTTTACCGCTTTTGTTAGAAATTAAATTCGAGCTTTATAAGTCCCATGCATACCCATGTTTATTTTCTGTAATTTTTGCGGTAGTTATTAAGTACTAAATCAAATACACCGAAGAGCTAAAGTTAATCATAGGTACCTGTATCTCAGAAGCAACTCACATGTTCTTTTATACTGCAACCAATATATTTGGTGCTGAAACTTAAAAGTTTATTTTCAGTATTTATCCACAACACAAAACATACATACTTCACATCCAGTAGTAGCCATGAAAACGTAAAAGAAATGCATGAAGCTAATGACTGGTTTAATCTGTTAAATAGTTACGCCAACTAAACTGTTCTCAACTTGGAATGACCAGATTTTATGCGTTTTATTTTGTCACTGCACATTCCCGAGGGTATGAGAATATGTCTGTCAGTCATTTAAGTGATAAATCTATTGAATATATGTGAATGTTCTACAGAATGCTTTGTGAGTCCGTCTTCT
>NW_026093479.1:0-5800 GCF_024586455.1 Bactrocera neohumeralis | reverse complement strand
CATGGTAAGTAAGAATATTTTGATTTGAAATCTCAATTTTTTAAAATTACGATCTAATATTCTTCCTCTCTCCCTGGTGTCGGCCCCGCTTACGAGTGTACACCCGGGAGTTTAAAAACAGCTGCCAGTCGTTTTTTTTTCCCAATGTTAGCGTCAATTGGAGACTCCATGCGAGGTAATTCCTTCTCCACCTGGTCCTTCCAACGGAGTGGAGGTTTTCCTCTGTTTCCCCCGATGGGTACTGCGTCGAATACTTTCAAAGCTGGGTGTTTTAATCTATTCGGACGAAATGACCTAAAGCGCCAACTGTCTTCAATTCCTGAACTATATCAATGTCACGATAACAAATACAGTTTCATCGTTCCATCAAAATCGATTTTCGCCGGGGCCCAATGCGAAAAGAATCATCCCCCTTTTGGAGAATCTTTCTGTCGAAACTTAACATCGACTCATCAGATGTTGTCTTTGTCCCCCTCTGCTCCATAAAACAAAAGGGGGGAATAATAAATAGTCTTAAAATTTTTGGGTTTTTTTTGTTCGTAAAGAGAAACTTTACTTCTCAACCCTACTCAGTCCGAAGACGTTTTAAAAAAGTTATTCTGCGTTGGTTTTCGAGGTTGACGTTGTTGTTGGTGTTAATGCGGGTTTGGGAAGATGGGCAAAATTATTTACGACTTCGAAGTTACGACTGTCAACAGTCCCGTTTTTTTTTGATGACATGAGTTTTTTTCCTCTTGCCCCGTTCACTCCCGAACCCATTTGTTTTGGCCCCTTTATACATTCGGGAAAAAGATCAAACGGCGCAGTTGCTGGGGCCAATGATATCATCGGTCTGACCCAAAACTTTAAATGCAACTAACGATTTTTAAACTTACATTATGATTTTTAAAAGGGTTTCGCTCTCGAGTTTTAAAATTTCCACTAGAGTCTTAAACTTCCGCCCGCTCCGAGTTTATAAATTCCGCCCCAATTTTTGTAAATTCCACTTATGTGTTGAAAAATTCCCAATTAAAATTTTTTTAAATTTTTAACCTAGATTTTAAAAATTTGGCCCTCGAGCTTAAAACCCTTGAGAACAAAATGATTTTAAAAATTGCCCAAAAATTTCCCATTTTTAAAATTTCCCCGGGCCTCAAAAGTTTTAAAAAACCCCCGATTTTAAAATTTTTCCCTTTCCCTTTTGTTAAAATTTTTCCCAACTCAAGAGTTTAAAATTCCACCATTTTTTTTTAAATTTCCCTTTTTGGGTTTTGGTTTTCCCCTCGGGTTTTAAATTTCCGCCCCAAGATTTTTAAAAAATTCCACTTACAATTTTTATTTGGCCCTCTTAGAGATATACAGTTTTCGATGAAACATGAAATTCCTATTATTCGTATCATAATTTTAAATTTCCAATTTTGAATTTTCGCCCCAAAGTCGAAAAAAATATTTTCGGAAACTCTTTCGTTATTAATAAAATTTTTAATTTTTATTCCTCGACTAGTAACTACCAACCCGAATATTTAATTTTCTACGATTTCCTCGGCTGGTTTGTTTTTTTATACGCTGAAAAGCATTACCATCAACTGGTTGTTGTGCACCCGTTTTGGGCCGGATCACAATTTCACTTTATTTTATTGAACAAATCAAATCGTGGCTTCCATTAAAAGCAAGCATTTCCACACACACTAATCATACAAATTCCTCACCCAATTGGTCTGGCATCCCTTTTATTTATCGCCACCAGGGAATATTATGGGGTGTTCCATGTCGGGTTCCCCGGAATTTAAATTCCCCTTTACTTTTTCCACATTTTCCCTTGGGGCCGTTTTTGGCCCGGCAATATTCCGGGGAAAGTCCCAAAAAAAAGTTAAAACCCTTATTGTTTTTTAAAAAGGATTTTATTGTTTTTTGGGGAATTTTTTATTTTTTTCCACACGTCTTATCTGAATTTTCGCATACAGGTTATGCACCACTTTCTGCTGCTAATTTTTTTTAACCCCAACATTTTAATTTTTTTTGAATTTTCTTGTTTCGGCGGCAAAAAATTGGCATTTGAGTGTTTTTATGCAGCAGCTTTGATTAAAAAATTTAATAAAAAAAAAAAATTAAAATTAAAAGAAACGTTATTTCAGTGGTTGGACACGACTTTATTTCTGCCACCGGGGTCTTTTGGTTGCCTTTGTTATAATTTGAGCCCAAATAATGCCTTTCCCGGTTTTTTTAATATGTTGGGGAAGTATTTATTTTCATATTAATACCGGAAGGGGGCGCAATGGGGGTTCGACCAACCCGGATTGGAAAATTTCGGTTGCCTTTTTAATTACGATTCTATGCAGTGGTTTTTTTTAAAGGCAATTAAATTTTACACTTTTCCCGGTAAATTTTTAGATTTCTGATTTTGGCAGATACCACTGTATTTTTTTTTGCAAACACTTTCTTTTCAAATTTGCTTTTTGGCTGTATTTAAGTTTTTTTTATATTAGCTTCCACCCCATAGGCATCCCCTATCCGCAAAAATTTGGGCAAAAAGGTTACCCAATTCAGGTAAGTTCTGAAAAGATACCCCAAAAAAAAAAACTTACGGTTTTTTGTCCACCAGCACACAAACAAATATACCCATAACCTCGACGGTACACGATCAACGGTCGGGATTATGCCCATCAAAAAGATGTTTTGAGACAGGGGAAAGGGAAAAAGTTTTTTTCGGGGGTAAGTTTTTTAGTAACAGAATAGGAAAGAAAAAGGGTATTCAAATTCGATAAAATCAAAAAAATAGTATTTTGGGTTTCTAGCTCGTATTTATCAAAATCTTAATTAACCATCAATAAAAGGGGCCCCCAAAAGTAGAAAGTTTTTAAGAAAGATTGTCCCGAACCGAAAATTGTAACCTTTGTAGTCTTCAATTTTTGAGAAAAAATTTCAACCGAATTCAAAAGTCAATACTTTGGAAAAAGGGGTAATAAAAAAACGTTAATTTTTGTTTAGCGAAGCTTAATACTTCTTCTTTCCCTGGCGAATAACCCCCCCTGGTCTTTCCAATGGCCTGGTAATTTACTTTCCCCTTTTCCCCCGGGCCGGGATTCAATACATTCACAAAACAAAGCCCCTAAAGAACTCGGGCCCCGTCTGTCTGGAAGGGAAAAGACAGCTCTTAAATATCACATTGCTTTTCGTCCCCATTTCGGCAATTTTTTTTTTTTTTTTACCCCTTGAGCCAGAAATGGTCCTCATCGCCAAAAAAATTTGGCCCCAAAACTCGGATCTTCTTGGGAAACTTTCAAGAGCCCACAGAGCGGGGGGACGTCCTTTGGGGAAAATCGGGCCTTTTTTTCTTTATTTAAATTTATTTTTTTCGCTTTCAATTTTAGATTCAATGAAAATACCCAAGTCGTTTCCACCCGTATCCCAGGGTGTAGAAAAGATATGAAGAACCTTTCCCCACTTAGTACCGTTTTTTTGAGAAAAAAAATTAATGCAACCAAAAAACATTACTAAATTTAAAGGCAAATGAATAAAGGGCTACTGGTGAATGGGGAAAATGCGAGAATTTTCCTGTGATCAAAAAAACGCGTCTGATTGGGGCGGGGGGAAGGGGGAAACAAAGCCCCGGGTTTTGATTAAAACCGATACTAGCCAGAGCAAGCGGTGAAATGGAAACCCCTTTTTGTTTAAAAAAAGCACCCAAAAAATTTTACCCCTATTCAGATCCCCAAATTAAACTTTTAAAACCATATTTTTTTAAAATTTTATATCAAATTGAAGGGTTTAAGGGCGTCCTTCCCACCTTCAACGATCTCTTGCCTTTTGCAGGCTTTGGGACCACTGTAGGGTTGGTTTTTATAAAAAGAGTTGGGGCCCCCAAAAATTTTGGGCAGAAATACAACATTTTAGACAAATTCTTTTTTCCATATTTTTTTTCCAGAAAAACGGGAACGCACCCACTGAAATTTAATGATTTCCCCGAGAACTTACAGTTATTGCTGGGCGCGAAGTCCCCCCTTAAAAGCAAATGCCTTTTTTTTTTTGGGGGACAAAATATACTTACATTTATTATTTGTTTTTAAAGGGTAAATCGTTTCGGAGCAACCCAATGAAGCCCAAAGTTGTGCAACGATCCATCACTTGTCACCAACAGGGCCCCGGTTAAAATTCAAATATTACAAAATTTTTTTTAATTTAGTTTTGCAAAAAAATGTTATTCCTTTTTTGCATTTTTATTCGGGAACAGTTTTGGTAATGCAAAATGAATCACAAAATTTTACCCAGTGAAAAAACCCGTACTAAAACTTACTTCCACAATTTTTTAATTCAACCCAAACCCCGACGTTACAATTTAAATTTTAACCCGGGCCAAAATCACATGGTGATTTTTATTGAAAACCAAAAAAGCCGGCCAAAACCCGGGAAATTTGGGCCTTTTTTATGAAGAATGTTGGGGCTACAGGGAAAAGAATTTTTTAAAACATTTTCTTTTTTGGGGTAGATAACAAGGCGTTCAATTTTTATAGACTTGGGGGGTTTTTTTTATTTGGACAGTATCTTGGAATTTATTACTTTTTCCGATTTTGACACCACCAATAACGAAACCTTTGGGAATTTAGAAATTGGTATTTGGAATTTACCAAAAAAAATTCAACGCGCCCCAAATTTTGGGAAAAATTTTAAAGAGTTTTTGGGTTATGGCAAAACGTGTTTTTTTGCCAGCTATGAAAGTTTGGGTATTTTAGGTTTCACCATCCCCCATCATACCATCCAGACCCACTGCTCCTTGGGAAAGCCCAAATCCTTTAATAGTTAAAAGAAAAATAAAAAAAATTTAAAAAAATGAAACACAAGAAAAAATTGGCTTAAAATTTTTTTTTTTTCGAACAATCTTTTATATATAAATCTTCTTTACCGGGGTGTTTGTAAATTGAACTGCTCCTAAACGGCCGGACCGATTTCGACGAAATTTTTGTGTGTGTTCAAAGGGGATTCGAGAATGGTTTTTGGGTTCACTTTTGGGCCAATGGAAAAAAGTTTTTTTTTAAATTTTTTTTATTTTAATTTAAATTTCAAAATTTAAAAGTTTAAGATGGGTTGCGCACCCTCGCGGGATCCAAAATTCAAAAACCTAAAATTTGGGAAACGGGAAAAAAAAAAAAACAAAAAAAAGTAAAGGCGACATCTGTATCTTTTCATCGTAAGGTTTTCGTTCTTGGAATAAATTGGGTATTCCCAAAACATCTATGGGAGAAAAAAAATTTTTTTTATAAAGGGTAACTATTCAAAATATTTTTCCCCAAAAAAAATTTTTCTACCAAAATGGATTATTCCTTAACTAATACTTATAATTAATTAATAGTAATCATTAAAAGGGTGATATTAGTACTACCTATGATCAGCCAACATAGGGGGGGGTCCTTTTTAGTAGCTTTTAAAAATATTTTTCCCAAAAATATGGGGTTAGTTTTTTAAAAGATAATTTACTGGAAAGAAAAAAGGGTCCAAGGGCAATAATTTAAAAGAAAACGGTCGTATCGAAAAGGTGAGTCGGCGGGCCCCCTCAGAAACCCGAGAGCTTTATTTAAAATTCCGGGATCAAATGATTAAGTTTTCCCCTTTTTAGGAGAATTATTTTTTCTTAAAAAATAGTGGTTTTTAAATTTCAGGTTTTTTTCCAATGCCATATAGTATTTCTTAGAAATTTTTTCCCTTTAAAATAATTAATTAGAATGTATTCCTTTTTTAAAGATCCCATAAGGGGGTTTTTTTGTTATCTTTTTGTCTGGATTGTTTTTGAAACAAAACCAAATTTTATTGTAAAAAACCCGGGGTC
>NW_026093478.1:0-5084 GCF_024586455.1 Bactrocera neohumeralis | reverse complement strand
ACTGAAGGAGACATAAAGCCATAACGGCAGTGCATTTGGAAGAATTCCACAATCTTATATTTAGGTATAAAGTCGATTTTCTTGTATATACACATTTAGCAATCGATATTGAGTTGCTTCGAATCATTAGTTTAACATATTTAAGTTCACTTACCTTCTTCATCTTACTGAAGTGGACATAAAGCCATAACGGCAGTGCATTTGGAAGAATCTTAAATTTAGGTATAAACTCGATTTTCTTGTATATACACATTTAGCAATCGATATTGAGTTGCTTCGAATCATTAGTTTAACATATTTAAGTTAATTTACCTTCTTCATCTTACTGAAGTGGACATAAAGCCATAACAGCAGTGCATTTGGAAGAATTCCACAATCTTATATTAAGGTATAAAGTCGATTTTCTTGTATATTCACATTTAGCAATCGATATTGAGTTGCTTCGAATCATTACTTTAACATATTTAAGTTAATTAACATTCTTCATTTTACTGAAGTTGACATAAAGCCATAACGGCAGTGCATTTGGAAGAATTCCACAATCTTATATTGAGGTATAAAGTCGATTTTCTTGTATATTCACATTTAGCAATCGATATTGAGTTGCTTCTAATCATTAGTTTAACATATTTAAGTTCATTTACCTTCTCTCATCTTACTGAAGTGGACATAAAGCCATAACGGCAGTGCATTTGGAAGCATTCCACAATCTTATATTGAGGTATAAAGTCGATTTTCTTGTATATACACATTTAGCAATCGATATTGAGTTGCTTCGAATCATTAGTTTAACATATTTAAGTTAATTTACCTTCTTCATCTTACTGAAGTGAACATAAAGCCATAACGGCAGTGCATTTGGAAGAATTCCACAATCTTATATTGAGGTATAAAGTCGATTTTCTTGTATATACACATTTAGCAATCGATATTGAGTTGCTTCGAATCATTAGTTTAACATATTTAAGTTAATTTACCTTCTTCATCTTACTGAAGTGGACATAAAGCTATAACGGCAGTGCATTTGGAAGAATTCCACAATCCTATATTAAGGTATAAAGTCGATTTTCTTGTATATTCACATTTAGCAATCGATATTGAGTTGCTTCGAATCATTAGTTTAACATATTTAAGTTAATTTACCTTCTTCATCTTACTGAAGTGGACATAAAGCCATAACGGCAGTGCATTTGGAAGAATTCCACAATCTTATATTGAGGTATAAAGTCGATTTTCTTGTATATACACATTTAGCAATCGATATTGAGTTGCTTCGAATCATTACTTTAACATATTTAAGTTAATTAACATTCTTCATTTTACTGAAGTTGACATAAAGCCATAACGGCAGTGCATTTGGAAGAATTCCACAATCTTATATTGAGGTATAAAGTCGATTTTCTTGTATATACACATTTAGCAATCGATATTGAGTTGCTTCGAATCATTAGTTTAACATATTTAAGTTAATTTACCTTCTTCATCTTACTGAAGTGGACATAAAGCCATAACGGCAGTGCATTTGGAAGAATTCCAGAATCTTATATTAAGGTATAAAGTCGATTTTCTTGTATATACACACGTTTAGCAATCGATATTGAGTTGCTTCCAATCATTTACTTCACTTATTTAAGTTAATTAACATTCTTCATTTTACTGAAGTTGACATAAAGCCATAACGGCAGTGCATTTGGAAGAATTCCACAATCTTATATTGAGGTATAAAGTCGATTTTCTTGTATATACACATTTAGCAATCGATATTGAGTTGCTTCGAATCATTACTTTAACATATTTAAGTTAATTTACCTTCTTCATCTTACTGAAGTTGACATAAAGCCATAACGGCAGTGCATTTGGAAGAATTCCACAATCTTATATTGAGGTATAAAGTCGATTTTCTTGTATATACACATTTAGCAATCGATATTGAGTTGCTTCGAATCATTACTTTAACATATTTAAGTTAATTTACCTTCTTCATTTTACTGAAGTTGACATAAAGCCATAACGGCAGTGCATTTGGAAGAATTACACAATCTTATATTGAGGTATAAAGTCGATTTTCTTGTATATACACATTTAGCAATCGATATTGAGTTGCTTCGAATCATTACTTTAACATATTTAAGTTCACTTACCTTCTTCATCTTACTGAAGGAGACATAAAGCCATAACGGCAGTGCATTTGGAAGAATTCCACAATCTTAAATTTAGGTATAAACTCGATTTTCTTGTATATACACATTTAGCAATCGATATTGAGTTGCTTCAAATCATTAGTTTAACATATTTAAGTTAATTTACCTTCTTCATCTTACTGAAGTGGACATAAAGCCATAACGGCAGTGCATTTGGAAGAATTCCAGAATCTTATATTAAGGTATAAAGTCGATTTTCTTGTATATACACATTTAGCAATCGATATTGAGTTGCTTCGAATCATTACTTTAACATATTTAAGTTAATTAACATTCTTCATTTTACTGAAGTTGACATAAAGCCATAACGGCAGTGCATTTGGAAGAATTCCACAATCTTATATTGAGGTATAAAGTCGATTTTCTTGTATATACACATTTAGCAATCGATATTGAGTTGCTTCGAATCATTAGTTTAACATATTTAAGTTCACTTACCTTCTTCATCTTACTGAAGTGGACATAAAGCCATAACGGCAGTGCATTTGGAAGAATTCCACAATCTTATATTGAGGTATAAAGTCGATTTTCTTGTATATACACATTTAGCAATCGATATTGAGTTGCTTCGAATCATTAGTTTAACATATTTAAGTTCACTTACCTTCTTCATCTTACTGAAGTGGACATAAAGCCATAACGGCAGTGCATTTGGAAGAATTCCACAATCTTATATTGAGGTATAAAGTCGATTTTCTTGTATATACACATTTAGCAATCGATATTGAGTTGCTTCGAATCATTAGTTTAACATATTTAAGTTCACTTACCTTCTTCATCTTACTGAAGTGGACATAAAGCCATAACGGCAGTGCATTTGGAAGAATTCCAGAATCTTATATTAAGATATAAAGTCGATTTTCTTGTATATTCACATTTAGCAATCGATATTGAGTTGCTTCGAATCATTAGTTTAACATATTTAAGTTCACTTACCTTCTTCATCTTACTGAAGGAGACATAAAGCCATAACGGCAGTGCATTTGGAAGAATTCCACAATCTTAATTTAGGTATAAACTCGATTTTCTTGTATATACACATTTAGCAATCGATATTGAGTTGCTTCGAATCATTAGTTTAACATATTTAAGTTAATTTACCTTCTTCATCTTACTGAAGTGGACATATAGCCATAACGGCAGTGCATTTGGAAGAATTGCACAATCCTATATTAAGGTATAAAGTCGATTTTCTTGTATATACACATTTAGCAATCGATATTGAGTTGCTTCAAATCATTTACTTCACTTATTTAAGTTAATTAACATTCTTCATTTTACTGAAGTTGACATAAAGCCATAACGGCAGTGCATTTGGAAAAATTCCACAATCTTATATTGAGGTATAAAGTCGATTTTCTTGTATATACACATTTAGCAATTCGATATTGAGTTGCTTCGAATCATTAGTTTAACATATTTAAGTTAATTTACCTTCTTCATCTTACTGAAGTGGACATAAAGCCATAACGGCAGTGCATTTGGAAGAATTCCAGAATCTTATATTAAGGTATAAAGTCGATTTGCTTGTATATACACATTTAGCAATCGATATTGAGTTGCTTCAAATCAATAATTCAACATATTTAAGTTAATTTACCTTCTTCATCTTACTGAAGTGGACACAAAGCCATAACGGCAGTGCATTTGGAAGAATTCCACAATCCTATATTAAGGTATAAAGTCGATTTTCTTGTATATTTACATTAAGAAGTCTATATTGAGTTGCTTCAAATCATTAGTATAACATATTTAAGTTCACTTACCTTCTTCATCTTACTGAAGAAGACATAAAGCCATAACGGCAGTGCATTTGGAAGAATTCCACAATCTTAAATTTAGGTATAGACCCCACAAAAAATAGTCTACACAAAGCCAACTTACGGGTCCATTTCTTGAGATGAATTGTTCTCCGAAGTTTTCCCTCAAAATGGCCATAGAATCGCGAGCTGTGTGGCATGTAGCGCCATCTTGTTGAAACCACATGTCAACCAAGTTCAGTTCTTCCATTTTTGGCAACAAAAAGTTTGTTAGCATCGAACGATAGCGATCGCCATTCACCCTAACGTTGCGTCCAACAGCATCTTTGAAAAAATACGGTCCAATGATTCCACCAGCGTACAAACCACACCAAACAGTGCATTTTTCGGGATGCATGGGCAGTTCTTGAACGGCTTCTGGTTGCTCTTCACCCCAAATGCGGCAATTTTGCTTATTTACGTAGCCATTCAACCAGAAATGAGCCTCATCGCTGAACAAAATTTGTCGATAAAAAAGCGGATTTTCTGCCAACTTTTCTAGGGCCCATTCACTGAAAATTCGACGTTGTGGCAGATCGTTCGGCTTCAGTTCTTGCACGAGCTGTATTTTATACGGTTTTAAACCAAGATCTTTGCGTAAAATCTTCCATGTGGTCGAATAACACAAACCCAATTGCTGCGAACGGCGACGAATCGACATTTCACGGTCTTCAGCCACACTCTCAGAAACAGACGCAATATTCTCTTCTGTACGCACTGTACGCATTCGTGTGGTTGGTTTAATGTCCAATAAAGTAAACTGAGTGCAGAAACTTGGTCACAATCGCATTAATTGTTTGCTCACTTGGTCGATTATGTAGACCATAAATCGGACGTAAAGCGCGAAACACATTTCGAACCGAACACTGATTTTGGTAATAAAATTCAATGATTTGCAAGCGTTGCTCGTTAGTAAGTCTATTCATGATGAAATGTCAAAGCATACTGAGCATCTTTCTCTTTGACACCATGTCTGAAATCCCACGTGATCTGTCAAATACTAATGCATGAAAATCCTAACCTCAAAAAAATCACCCGATATATTCACATTTAGCAATCGATATTGAGTTGCATTAGTTTAACA
>NW_026093477.1:0-5941 GCF_024586455.1 Bactrocera neohumeralis | reverse complement strand
AGACAATCCTGATTTTTACCAGGTCGCAGACTTGCATTATTCTTCAAAATTATTTGGAAAGCCCTTCCTACCGTTACAATAACAACAGAGTCACACAAGCAACAACTGACTTACTTAACGGAGGCGTAAGGTCGTAGGTAGTCGTAAGTTTCCCTGATTCCACAAAGTCTCAAAGTTCTCAAAACTGCTTCGATTTTGGTAATATTTGGAAAACTCTACTCTCTTCTGAAAACTAACATTCTACATTATTTTCAAACTCGTGTGATTCTATACTTCACTTGGCAACTCAAAAGCCCCCAGGCGGTCGCGTGAATAATTTTCTCGGCTGCAAGTCAACGGTCAGCATTGCGTGTTTGATTTAGCCGATATTTGTAACTTACCAGGCTACAGCTGTCAGCCATCGCTATTGTAGGCGTCCACGGAAACTTGTATGTTGTTTTTGTTGTAGTAAGGCCGCGCACATGCGGAGTTAGTTGTACTGTAAATTGCAAATTTACACTTGCAAAATTGTTCCGGGGAGCAGGCTGCGGCGAGGCAGCTGCAGTTGGTTAATTGCGCTGTGCGGTCGGTAGAAGTGTGAATGAAGTGTTATTTTGTGGTTGCGCTGGCGGGATATGTCTGCGGCCAAAATTCGGTATTTAATTATATGCTTATTTTTTTAATGTACACATTTTCGTACATATCCATAAGCTACTGCAGGGGAGGTAAACTAATATTTAGGCGGAAAAATCACTTAAAGGTTTATCATTCTAAAACATTATTTTTAGATATTGTTTTCTAAATTTTATTTCTTTCTTTTCGTTAAGAATACTACTGACTGAAAACCAGTGTCTAGTAGGATGAAACTTATTAGAAGCAAAAGAGAATGAAAGAAAAATTAATAGAAAAACTATTTTCGGACTTATTTGGGGTCGAAAAGTGGAACGAAGGGGGGATGGTTGAGCTTTTAAGGATTAAACCATATTGTCTCTATTTCTGGAAAAACTACAAGTCCTATAGGTAAAAGATAAATGGTAGAGTTGTGGGTAATAAAAAGATCTACAAACTTAATGTTGACACTGTTATCACATAACTTCAAAACTGATACATAAAACTCAAGTAACAAACTCTATGTTTTTCTATTCATCACATAACCTCAAAACTTATTTAAAAAATTCAAATAACCAAGGCTATGTTTTTCGATGATATCACATAACCTCAAAACATATTTAAAATTTAAAAACTTTTAAAAATCTGAAGTAACAAAATCTATGTTTTTCTGTGATATCACATAACTCGAAACGTATATAAAAATTCAAATAACAAAATCTATGTTTTCCTATGACATCATATATCCTCAAAACTTATTTAAAAAATTCACATAACCGAATCTATGTTTTTTTATGCCATCATATAACCTCGAAACTTATTTAAAAAATGCAAATACAAAATCTATGTTTTTCTATGTTATCACAAAACCTCAAAACATATTTAAAAAGTTCAAATAACAAAATTTATGATTGAAATCTATGATTTTCTTTCGCTTGTGTATAAAAAATATGTCTTTTCTTTCATGAACTTTTGGGGTAAAGTAACCGTCTTTAATATTTTGAATATATTTTTCCTCGTTGTTTTGACTTAAAATTGGAAAAGGAACCTAATTTTCAAACGAGAGTACTCAAGTCAAAAAATCTGCCTTTTCTTCCTTGAAACCGCTACTAGTTACGAGTACTACTACGAAATAAAAACTTGTATCATAATAATCGGCAGTTACTACACTCTTGCAATTCTTGAGCTCAGCATACAGCGCTTTCAAAATGTTCAACTCTCAATGCATGTGTAGCTCCCAACACGTTGGTTTGTGTTTTGGATAAAAATGACACAATTTAGCTTAGATAGGAATCTTTCGTGTGTTTCAAAGTGTAAACACAATGGCTACGACAGACTGCAAACTATCGGGTGATTTTTTAAGGTTAGGATTTTCATGCATTAGTATTTGACAGATCACGCATAAATTTCAAACTCATCGGTGTCAAATTTGAAAGATGCTCAGTATGCTTCATGACATTTCATCATGAATAGACTTACTAACGAGCAACGCTTGCAAATCATTGAATTCCATTACCAAAATCAGTGTTCGGTTCGAAATGTTTTCGAGCATTTACGTCCGATTTATGGTCAATAATCGGAAATGTTTGTTCAGCGATGAGGCTGGCTTTTCTGGTTGAATGGCTACGTAAATAAGCAAAAATTGCCGCATTTGGGTGAAGAGCAACCAGAAGCCGTTCAAGAATTGCCCATGCATCCCGAAAATGCACTGTTTGGTGTGGTTTGTACGCTGGTGGAATCATTGGACCGTATTTTTCAAAGATGCTGTTGGACGCAACGTTACGGTGAATGGCGATCGCTATCGTTCGATGCTAACAAAACTTTTTGCCAAAAATGGAAGAACTGAACTTGGTTGACATGTGGTTTCAACAAGATGGCGCTACATGCCACACAGCTCGCGATTCTATGGCCATTTTGAGGAAAACTTCGGAGAACAATTCATCTCAAGAAATGGACCCGTAAGTTGGCCACCAAGATCATGCGATTTAACGCCTTTAGACTATTTTTTGTGGGGCTACGTCAAGTCTAAAGTCTACAGAAATAAGCCAGCAACTATTCCAGCTTTGGAAGACAACATTTCCGAAGAAATTCGGGCTATTCCGGCCGAAATGCTCGAAAAAGTTGCCCAAAATTGGACTTTCCGAATGGACCACCCAAGACGCAGCCGCGGTCAACATTTAAATGAAATTATCTTCAAAAAGTAAATGTCATGAACCAATCTAACGTTTCAAATAAAGAACCGATGAGATTTTGCAAATTTTATGCGTTTTTTTTTAAAAAAGTTATCAAGCTCTTAAAAATCACCCGATATCTGTCAAATATTAAAATACACACGTTCTTATGGGTTGTTATTTTCACAGCTGTGAAATTGACTACACGACTGCATCCACGACAGTTGTCGTTCCTGCTAACTTCAATATCCTCCTTTTTTGCCAACGACAGTTCGAAACAGTAGAGTTGACAGTAGAATGGAAGATAGAAAGAGTTTTTGTAGAGATGGTGATGCCACTAATATGTAAAATGTAAAATTATACAGCTAACAAACTTGATGTTATTTTTACAAATAAAAGCATGTTAAATAGCTAATATTATAGTCTATTATATCATTTGTATTAACACTGATAATTTAAAGCAAAAATATTGACCTATTTACTTATTTTTTGCATAAAAATTTCATCTTGAACAAAATATTAAAATTTCATTGAAGTGAAAGGATGATATGGCCACAACGAAATTGTGATATCTTCATCGCCGACAACTGCGTTGTTTTGTTATAATGCCGACATTGTGTTGTTGTTGCTTCTCAAAATGTACATGTAGTAAGATGATCATCGACGTTTTCAGTTCACCGTCGAAACTGCAGTCTGTCGTAGCCATTGTGTTTACACTTTCAATAAATAAATCTAATGCATTATCTAAAACGCCAGCAAAATAAATATGAATAAATATATATTAAATATATATATTTATAGAAACTGCACCCTAAACTATTTATTTATATATTTTTTTTTTAATTTGAGGACAATGAAACACTCGAACTGTGTATTACAGTGGCTGTCAAATGGACGGAAATGGCTGCAACACTGCTTATGGCGTGGCTAGGCGTAAACGTAACTACGTAGCCGCAAGAAAAATTGCGACAAATCAACCACAGATTGGATGCCAAAAAATATGCGGCTACAGAGAGTGTTTTTACAGATATTCAAAGTAGTATCCACTAGTGAGTTTCAAGAAATCGTATTTTTATTCATATGGAATATACATATGTACATTTGACATACATACATATGTACATACAAAATTGGAGTTGATCCGGCCAATAGTTTCGAAATTCCCAATCGGCTCCCAAAATAGTCCTTGACCGGTTAAAAAAATCTGAGTTTGTTCCGTTTAAATATTTTTTTTATTGAGAAACCACCATTTTAGAATAATCGAAATTGGAATTCGAACATTATCTGTATTCATTCATTGTTATAATATATATTGGTCTTTTTGAGGTTTTGGATTTGACATAATTTTATTTTTAATTCCTGCAAGTCGGGTAAGGGATCAAAGAAATCCAAAAATTTTGAACTAAATTATTAAATTACATTAAAATCTGTAAATAATTTTATGTACGAGTATTTTTTTAAATAAAAAGCCTCTTCAAGAAAAGATCTACAAAAAACGTATTTTTCTGGCTTACAAGTGGATATAACCCTGCAAAGGGTACCTACATATCTGTATATTTGCCAAGAAACGGGTCTTATATAAGACATAAGCATTGTTTGATATGGCGATGTCAGGTGATCCAATAAATGTTTTGAAATGAAACTATTGAAACTTTTCAAAACAATAGAATTTACTATGACAAAATCTTCCAAATACGTAGGTTGCTATATGTATATATTTCTGGCCTAATAATGTAAATAGGCATACGTATTTATCAACGAAAATGTTTTTTTGTTTTTTTATTTTTTTTTTATTTATTTTTGTCAATTGCTGTTTTGTTTCGGGCTCATACGCATAGATCCATGATTCGTCACCTGTGACGATCTTATAAACGTCTTTTGAAGCACCGCGATCGTATTTTTTCAGCATTTCTTTACACCAATCCACACGAGCCTTTTTTGAGCGATTGTCAAATTGTCCGGGATCCAACGAGAACAAACCTGTTTTACGGCCAGGTGTTCATGCAATATCGAATGTATGCTGGTGGGAGAATTGCATAGGCATGCCTCTATCTGAAGGTATGTTACATGACGGTCTTGCATTATCAGTTCACGTACGGCATCGATGTTTTCTGGCACAACGGCTGTTTTTGGACGACCTTCACGGAATTCGTCTTTGAACGAGCGTCGGCCACGATTGAATTCGTTGTACCAGTTTTTCACAGTGCTTCATAGCCATACAAAGATTTTAGTTCATCGATGCACTCTTGTCGTGATAATCCACGTCGAAAGTTGTGAAAAAGGATCGCACGAAAATGTTCACGAGTTAATTCCATTTTTTGGCCGAGATGAATTTTTTAATTCCCTGTAAATAAAACAATTCACGATTAAATGACAAAACGTTCTGAGTGATGTTATGCTAAATGGAAATGTCCAATGGAAATGTCAGATTGCACCAGGCAACACTTAGTGCTGCCCTAGGCCAGAATATATGTATATAGCAGCCCTCGTACTATAGGTTAGGCTAGGTTAATCTTGTAGGCCAATAACCCACGCATAATCCAGTTTTGGTACCTTGCGATATCAGATGGAGTTCAGTTGCTAGGTTCATGAGGAGTAGTCATTCCTTAGGATGACTGCGCCTGACGCGAATTTTAACAAACTCTGCGGCCTCGCTATCGATACCTTCTTCCAGGCACAAAAAGATTCCTCATTGTTTCTCTGGTGCCTTGCTGTAGACTTTTCTTGCAGTCTTCTCGATCTGTCAGCCCCATCCTGCGGGCATGTGTCGTCTGCAGACAAAGACCAGTTAGTATTCGCATCATTTTCCTACAGTCTCTTCTACCAAGTGCTGGTAGGAATTTTGTGTACTTCCGATCTACCGTTTTGCACATGACTTTTGCAGTTTTGCACCCAGGTAGCTGGGTCTTGCTTTATGCCTAACTCTGGACAGTATATTTCCGCACCATTTTTCAGGCATTCGTATAGATGTTTAGAGTCTTGCGCGTAGCTAAGATACGTTTACGCCAGCCATCTTTTTCTATGCTTACTTTTCCCAGTTGAAAAGTGGAATCATATAGTCAGTATTTACCCAACTGCAATTACCCACCAAGCTATGCCAGGTTCCATATGTAAATTCTCCTGCAGCCAGTACTGTCCACCGATTTTGCTGGGGTTTGCAGTGAAGAATTCCCATAGGCGGC
>NW_026093476.1:0-2964 GCF_024586455.1 Bactrocera neohumeralis | reverse complement strand
CAAAAAAATGATTTTAACCTAAAATTAATGCTTTATAAAAACTTCAGTAAGATGAAGAAGGTTAATTAACTTAATTATGTTAAATCTATTTCGACTAATGATTTAAGGCAACTCCACTTCAGTAAAATGAAAAAGGTTAATTAACTTAAATATGTTAAATTAGTGATTTGATGCAAATCAATATCGACTGCTAAATGCATATATACAAGAAAATGGACTTTATACCTGAATATGAGATTGTCGAATTCTTCCAAATGCACTGCCGTTATGGCTTTATGTCAACTACAGTAAAATGAAGAAAGTTAATTAACTTAAATATGTTAAATTAATGATTTAAGGCAACTCAATATCGACTGTTAAATCTCTATATACAAGAAAATCAATTTTATACCTGAATATGAGATTGTCGAATTCTTCCAAATGCACTGCCGTTATGGCTTTATGTACACTTCAGTAAGATGAAGAAGGTTAAATAACTTAATTATGTTAAATTAATGATTTAAGGCAACTCAATTTCGACTGCTAAATGTGTATGTGCAAGAAAATCGACTTTATACCTGAATATAAGATTGTCGAATTCTTCCAAATGCACTGCCGTTATGGCTTTATGTACACTTCAGTAAAATGAAAAAGGTTAATTAACTTAAATATGTTAAATTAGTGATTTGATGCAAATCAATATCGACTGCTAAATGTGTATATACAAGAAAATCGACTTTATACCTGAATATAAGATTGCCAAATTCTTCCAAATGCACTGCCGGTATGGCTTTATGTCAACTTCAGTAAGATGAAGAAGGTTAATTAACTTAAATATGTTGAATTAATGATTTGGAGCAACTCACTATCGATTGCTAAATGTGTATGTACAAGAAAATCGACTTTATACCTGAATATAAGATTGTCGAGTTCTTCCAAATGCACTGCCGTTATGGCTTTATGTCAACTTCAGTAAAATGAAGAAGGTTAATTAACTTAAATATGTTAAATTAGTGATTTGATGCAAATCAATATCGATTGCTAAATGTGTATATACAAGAAAATCGACTTTATACCTGAATATAAGATTGTCGAATTCTTCCAAATGCACTGCCGTTATGGCTTTATGTCAACTTCAGTAAGATGAAGAAGGTTAATTAACTTAAATATGTTAAATTAATGATTTGATGCAAATCAATATCGACTGCTAAATGCATATATACAAGAAAATGGACTTTGTACCTGAATATGAGATTGTCGAATTCTTCCAAATGCACTGCCGTTATGGCTTTATAAAAACTTCAGTAAGATGAAGAAGGTTAATTAACTTAAATATGTTAAATTAATGATTTAAGGCAACTCAATATCGACTGCTAAATGTGTATATACACGAAAATGGAATTTATACCTGAATAAAAGATTGTCGAATTCTTCCAAATGCACCGCCGTTATGGCTTTATGTACACTTCAGTAAAATGAAAAAGGTTAATTAACTTAAATATGTTAAATTAGTGATTTGATGCAAATCAATATCGACTGCTAAATGCATATATACAAGAAAATGGACTTTTTACCTGAATATGAGATTGTCGAATTCTTCCAAATGCACTGCCGTTATGGCTTTAAGTCAACTTCGCTAAGATGAAGAAGTTTAATTAACTTAAGTATGTTAAAGCAATGAGTAAAAGCTACACAATGTCGATTGCTAAATGTGTATATACAAGAAAATCGAATTTATTCCTGAATATAAGATTGTCGAATTCTTCCAAATGCACTGCCATTATGGCTTTATGTACACTTCAGTAAGATGAAGAAGGTTAAATAACTTAATTATGTTAAATTAATGATTTAAGGCAACTCTATTTCGACTGCTAAATGTGTATGTGCAAGAAAATCGACTTTATACCTGAATATAAGATTGTCGAATTCTTCCAAATGCACTGCCGTTATGGATTTATGTACACTTCAGTAAAATGAAAAAGGTTAAAACGACTTTAAAAATTTAAAAAAGTTTGTGAATTTCCCAAAATGCCCGTTGGTTTTAAAAAAAATCAAAGATAAAATTTAAATTTTACTTAAAATTTAATTTAATTTTTAAAAAGCAAACCCAAGTTGTTAAAATGTATATAAAAAAATCGATTTTAACATAAATGTTGTCGAATTTTTAAAAATGCACCGGTTAGGGTTTTTTAAAATTCATGGAGTAAGAAGTAAAAACTTAAATATTTAAATTAATGATTAAGCAACTCATTTGACTTAATTAAAAAAAAAAATCGATTTTATACCGAATATAAGATTGTCAAATTTTTTCCAAATGAATGGTTAGGGTTTTAAACTCAAAAATTTTAAAAAGAATTAACTTAAATATTTAAAATTTAGTGATTTAGAAAACAATATCATCATTAAATTTTACAAGAAAATGACTTTTACTGAATATAAGTTTGCAATTTTCCAAATGCACTCCGTTATTTTTTTAAAAATTTCGTAAGATGAAAATTAATTTACTTAAATTTTTAAATTTTAATATTTAAAGCAACCCAATTTGACCAAAATGTTATTGAAAAAATCGATTTTATACGAAATAATTTTCGAATTTTTTCCCAAATGCACTCCGTATGGTTTTATTCACTTGGGAGAGAAGAAATTAAATTTAATTTAAAATGAAATTTAATGTTTAAAAAAAACCGCCCTTAATGTTATTCGAAAAATTTAACCGAATATAAATTGTCAAATTTTTTCCCAAAATGCACTCCTTATTTTAAAAACTTCAGTAAAGGGGTTTTTAATTAAACAAAAAAAATTAATATTAAAAAACTATTTCGATAAGTTTATTAAAAGAAAACGACTTTACCGAATATAAGAGTCGAATTTTTCCAAATGACCCCCCCCTTTTGGTTTTTACACTAATAAAATAAAAAATTAATTCTTTAAAATTTAAATTAGGGTTTTTCAAATCAATTCATTCAAAAGTTATAAAGAAAAGAA
>NW_026093475.1:0-5746 GCF_024586455.1 Bactrocera neohumeralis | reverse complement strand
GATAAATGAAAAATTGTGAATTTTTCCAAATGCACTGCTGCTATGGTTTTATTTTAACTTTGAAGAAAATGAAGAGTTAACTAACTTTAAATATGAATTTAATAAATTGAAGCAACTTGATATGGATTTCTAAATGTGTACATGCAAGAAAGTCGGTTTTTTACCTAAATGTAAAATTATGGAATTTTTCCAAATGCACTGCCGTTATGGTCTTATGTCAACTTGAGTAAGATGATGGGAGTTAATTAACTTTAATATGTGAAGCTAATGATTTAAATCAACTTGATATGGATTTCTAAATGTGTAAATGCATGAAAATCGGTATGTGAAGTTACTGATTTGAAACAACTCGATATAGCTTCTTCTTCTTCTTAATTGGCGTAGACACCGCTTACGCGATTATAGCCGAGTTAACAACAGCGCGCCAGTCGTTTCTTCTTTTCGCTGCGTGGCGCCAATTGGATATTCCAAGCGAAGCCGGGTCCTTCTCCACTTGGTCCTTCCAACGGTGGAGGTCTTCCTCTTCCTCTGCTTCCCCCGGCGGGTACTGCGTCGAATACTTTCAGAGCTGGAGTGTTTTCATCCATCCGGACAACATGACCTAGCCAGCGTAGCCGCTGTCTTTTAATTCGCTGAACTATGTCAATGTCGTCGTATATCTCGTACAGCTCATCGTTCCATCGAATGCGATATTCGCCGTGGCCAACGCGCAAAGGACCATAAATCTTTCGCAGAATTTTTCTCTCGAAACCTCTAACGTCGACTCATCGGTTGTTGTCATCGCCCAAGCCTCTGCACCATACAGCAGGACAGGAATTATGAGCGACTTATAGAGTTTAGCTTTTGTTCGTCGAGAGAGGACTTTACTTTTCAATTGCCTACTCAGTCCGAAGTAGCACCTGTTGGCAAGAGCAATCCTGCGTTGGATTTCCAGGCTGACATTGTTGGTGGTGTTAATGCTGGTTCCTAAATAGACGAAATTATCTACAACTTCAAAGTTATGACTGTCAACAGTGACGTGAGAGCCAAGTCGCGAGTGCGACGACTGTTTGTTTGATGACAGGAGATATTTCGTTTTGCCCTCGTTCACTACCAGACCCATTTTCTGTGCTTCCTTGTCCAGCCTAAGGAAAGCAGAACTAACGGCGCGGGTGTTGAGGCCGATGATATCAATATCGTCGGCATACGCCAGCAGCTGTACACTCTTATAGAAGATGGTACCTTCTCTGTTTAGTTCTGCAGCTCGAACTATTTTCTCCAGAAGCAGGTTGAAGAAGTCGCACGATAGGGAGTCGCCTTGTCTGAAACCTCGTTTGGTATCGAACAGCTCGGAGAGGTCCTTCCCGATCCTGACGGAGCTTTTCGTGTTGTTCAACGTCAGTTTACACAGCCGTATTAGTTTTGCGGGGATACCAAATTCAGACATCGCGGCATAAAGGCAGCTCCTTTTCGTGCTGTCGAAAGCAGCTTTGAAATCGACGAAGAGGTGGTGTGTGTCGATTCTCCTTTCACGGGTCTTTTCAAGATTTGGCGCATGGTGAATATCTGGTCGGTTGTTGATTTTCCAGGTCTGAAGCCACACTGATAAGGTCAATCAGTTTGTTGACGGTGGGCTTTAATCTTTCACACAATACGCTCGATAGAACCTTATATGCGATGTTGAGCTGGCTAATCCCACGGTAGTTGGCGCAGATTGTGGGGTCTCCTTTTTTATGGATTGGGCATAGCACACTTAAATTCCAATCGTTGGGCATGCTTTCGTCCGACCATATTTTACAAAGAAGCTGATGCATGCTCCTATTAGTTCTTCGCCGCCGTGTTTGAATAGCTCGGCCGGCAATCCGTCGGCCCTGCCGCTTTGTTGTTCTTCAGGCGGGCAATTGCTATTCGAACTTCTTCATGGTCGGGTAATGGAACGTCTGCTCCATCGTCATCGATTGGGGAATCGGTTCTCCTTCTCCTGGTGTTGTGCGTTCACTGCCATTCAGCAGGCTGGAAAAGTGTTCCCTCCATAATTTAAGTATGCTCTGGGCATCAGTGACTAGATCACCTTTGGGGGTTCTACAAGAGTATGCTCCGGTCTTGAAACCTTCTGTAAGCCGCCGCATTTTTTTGTAGAATTTTCGAGCATTACCCCTGTCGGCCAGCTTATCAAGCTCTTCGTACTCACGCATTTCGGCCTCTTTCTTCTTCTGTCTGCAAATGCGTCTCGCTTCCCTCTTCAACTCTCGGTATCTATCCCATCCCGCACGTGTAGTGGTCGATCGTAACGTTGCGAGGTAGGCAGCCTGTTTTTCTCTCCGCTGCGACACGGCAATGGTTTCGTCGTTTGACCAGCTGTTCTTTGCTCTTTCCGTTCCCAAACCAATGGTTTGGTTGCGAGCTGTACGTATGGAATTTGAAATGCCGTCCCACAGTTCCCCTATACCGAGTTGTTGACGAGTGCACTGGAGACGTGTCTTCCATCTATCACAACATGATCGATCTGGTTGGTAGTTTTCGATCCGGAGACAGCCAGGTCCCTTGAGGAATCTTCTTATGCTGGAATCTAGTACTACAGATAACCATATTTCGGGCCGCGACGAAGTCAATCAGCCTCAACCCATTTGGGGATGTTTCGTCGTGTAGGCTGAATTTACCGACCGTAGTGCCAAATATACCTTCTTTGCCCACCCTGGCGTTAAAGTCGCCAAGCACGATTTTGACATCGTGGCGGGGGCAGCTCTCTCATAAGCGCGCTCCAAGCGCTCATAGAAGGCATCTTTGGTCACATCGTCCTTCTCTTCCGTCGGGGCGTGGGCGCAAATCAGCGATATGTTGAAGAACCTCGCTTTGATGCGGATTGAAACGTTCATTCACCGGGTGAATGATAGTACTAATACGGAGTCTCTCCACCATGAATCCAACACCAAACTTGCGCTCCTTTATATGGACACTGTAGTAAATGTCACAAGGACCTACTCGTCTCTGTCCTTGTGCCGTCCATCGCATTTCTTGGACGGCGGTGATGTCAGCCTTTATTTTTGCGAGGACATCAACCAGCTGGGCAGCGGCACCTTCCCAATTAAGGGTCCGGACATTCCAGGTGCATGCCCTCAAATCGTAGTCCTTGTTCCGTTTGCCATGGTCGTCATCAAAAGGGGGGTCTCTCTTCCGAGGCTGCTTTAACGTTTTCATTGGTATTGTTTTTTTACGTGGCGGGTCCCAAGCCCAGCGCACAACCCTTGTAGGGAATGTTTCGCCTTCTCACTTTAGCTCGCCTTCGAACGGATGTTCTTAGGCTACCCAGAGGATACTTGGTCAAAAACCGGAAGTAGTGAGCTGCTTGAGCCATATGTAAAAGAATCGTTTCTGGCCACTCCCAAGTGAATGGCGATCAGAGAACTTTCCTCACTTGCGTGAACTTCTACACATGACTCCATCCTCCTCATATAGCTTACTAAATGAGTATATACAAAAAATTCGATTTAATACCTAAATATAAGATTGTGGAATTTTTCCAAAATCGCTGCCGTTATGGCTTTATGTCAACTTTGGTGAGATGAAGAAAGTTAATTAACTTTAATATGTAGTGTTAATGATTTGAAGCCATTCGACATATACTGCCAAATGTGTATGTGCGAGAAAATCGGTTTTATACCTAAATGTAAAATTCTGGAAGTTTTCCAAATGCACTGCCGTTATGGCTTTATGCCAACTTGAGTAAGATGATAAGGGTTAATTAACTTTAATATGTGAAGCTAATGATTTGAAGCAACTTAATATGGATTTCTAAATGCGTACATGCAAGAAAATCGGTTTTATACCTAAATGCTAAATTCCGGAATTTTTACAAATGCACTGCTTTATGCCAACTTCAGTACGATGGTGACGGTTAATTAACTTTAATATGATAAGCTAATATTTGAAGCAATTCTGCGTGAATTTCTAAATGTTTGGCTTTAGCCCAACTTCTGTAAGATGGTGAGGATTAATTAACTTTAATATGTGAAGTTAATGATTTGAATCAACTCGACATGAATCGCTAAATATTTAAAAGCAGGAAAATCGGTTTCATAAATAAATGTAAAATTGTGGAATTTTTGTAAATGCACTGCCGTTATGGTCTTATGTCAACTTGAGTAAGATGATGAAGGTTAGTTAACTTTAATATGTTAAGCTAATGATTTAAAGCAATTTGATATGGATTTCTAAATGTGTAAATGCATGAAAGTCGGTTTTATACTTAAATGAAAATTTATGGAATTTTTTCCAAATGCACTGCCGTTATTGAGGGTTAATTAACTTACATATGTGAAGTTACTGATTTGAAACAACTCGACATAGATTGCTAAATGAGTATAAACAATAAATTCGATATAAGATTGCGGAATTTTAACAAAATCACTGCCGTCATGGCTTTATGCCAACTTTAGAAAGGTGAAAAAAGTTAATTAACTTTAATATGTGAATTTAATGATTTGAAGCAACTTGATATGGATTTCTAAATATGTACATGCGAAAAAGTCGGTTTTATACCTAAATGTAAAAGTATGGTATTTTTTCCAAATGCACTGCCGTTATGGTCTTATGTCAACTTGAGTAAAATGATGAGGGTTAATTAACTTTAATATGTGAAGCTAATGATTTGAAGCAACTTGACATGGATTTCTTAATTTGTACATGCAAGAAAATCGGTTTTATACCTAAATGATAAATTCTGGAACTTTTTCAAATGCACTGCATGGTGCCAACTTCAGTAAGATGGTGATGGTTAATTAACTTACATATGTTAAGTTACTGATTTGAAACAACACGACAAAAATAGCTAAATTAGTATATACAAAAACTTCGATTAATACCTAAATATAAGATTGGGGAATAAGACAAAAGTTAATTAACGTGAAGTGAAGTTAATGACTTGAATCAACTCGATATGAATTGCTAAATGTTTGAAAGCAGGAAAATCGGTTTTATACCTAAATGTAAAAATATGGAATTTTTTCCAAATGCACTGCCGTTATGGCTTTATCTCCACTTGAGTATGATGATGAGGGTTATTTAACTTTAATATGTGAATTTAATATTTTAAAGCAACTTGATATGAATTTCTTAAAAGTGTTGACTTTATGCCAACTTTAGTAAGATGAAGAAACTTAACTAACTTTAACTTGTGAATTTAATAATTTGAAGCAACTTGATATGGATTTCTAAATCTGTACATGCAAGAAAGTCGGTTTTATACCTAAATGTAAAATTAAGGTTTTTTTTGCAAATGCTCTGCTGTTATGGTCTTATCAACTTGAATAATATGATAAGGGTTAATTAACTTTAATATGTGAAGCTAATGATTTAAAGCAACTCGGTGTGGATTTCTAAATGTGTATATGTAAGAAAATCGGTTTTCTACCTAAATGTAAAAATCAGGAATTTTTCCAAATGCACTGCCGTTATGGTCTTTTGTCAACTTGAGTAAGATTAAGAGGGTTAATTAACTTTAGTATGTTAAGCTAATGATTTGAAGAAACTTGATATGGATTTCTAAATGTGTACATGCAAGAAAATCGGTTTTATACTTAAATGTAAAATTATGGAATTTTTCCAAATGCTCTGCTTAATGCCAACTTCAGTAAAATGGAGAAGGTAAATTAACTTTAATATCTGAAGCTAATGATTTGAAGCAACTTGGTATGGATTTTTAAATGTGTATGTGCAAGAAAATCGGTTTTACACCTAAATGTAAATTTGTGTAATTTTCCAAATGCAT
>NW_026093474.1:0-5796 GCF_024586455.1 Bactrocera neohumeralis | reverse complement strand
GGCGGCTGCTTCTTTTCTTGCTCCCGCTCTGACTCCTCGTCGCTTCCAGCAACAGCAGCAGCAGCAGAAGCCGTCTCTGCTTCATCCTCTTCTACACATCTTTCTTCCTCTGTGTAGAACGGAATGTGCCAACCGCCCCTGCCCGTGCCTTCCGTGGCCGCTCCGTCGTCCAAGGCGGCGCGTTGGATGCAGCGCGTAAACGGCAAAGGCCACACAAAGAAAAGCTCCGTCGTCTGATGCTTCCGGTAGGTGCAGCGAAACTTGATTTGATGCTGCTCTCGCCAGCGGGAGAAGCTGCGCGGGCTCAGCAGGGTGAAGTGGTGGTCCCGCATCAGGTCATTGGTCAAGACGTAAACGTTCGCCTCGCGTCAATGGCGCCGCGGAGGCTGTCGTCGCTGCCGGACGGGGTCGTTAGCGCTAGTGCCGCATAGAGCCAGCAAAGGTCGTCGTTCAGCCCCGTTGGCGTGCAATACAGCCACCCCTTTTCTCTCCATTTTTTCACGTAGTTTGCGTCGGCGTCCGTCATGTTCTGCGGCTCGCAGTGTCGCTCATGGAGAATCACAAGCGGCCGCCGAAAGCCGGCGTCTTCGTGCACGGCGATCTGCAGTGCGAGGTCGATGAGCGCGAAGTTGACGCCCACGTCCACGCCCTTTCCGGACTTCTTGCAGTTTTTATTGAAGTCAAGATCAGCCTCGGTGATTTCACTGTCCCGCAAGCCCCGTCGCTGCAGCAGCGCCTTCTTCGCCAACGATACCAGCTTGACAACCCGTAGTAGCCCAAGTTGGCGCCGTCGATAAGAAAGTCGACGCCGTCGCCGTCGTGCTGCCGTTGCTTGATGTAGCGCCGCCAGGCCTCAAAGCCGACGCTGGCGCGGCGAGCGGCACTTTTGCGGGACGACAACGTCGCAGAGGTCGGCAAGGAGCTCGGCGCGGTTGGCGGCGGTGAACGGATAGCCAGCGAGCGGCCGCTGGCAGCACGGGCAGCAGCAGCAGCGCGCGGATTCCTTCAACGGGCGTGTCCGCGGCGTCTGTCACCTCTTCCGCCGCGGTCACCGTCACCCGCCGCGCCAGCACACCGCCGGGCGACCTCGCGCACCACGGCTCCACCACGTCGGCGACAAACGCCGCTGAGACTTCGGGCACGTGGCTCTGCATTTCCGCCAGCAAAAAAGACAGAGTGGAGATCGGCTCCCGCCCGTAGAGAACGCAAAACCGGCCGAGCTGCACGTAGTCAGGCAGGCTCAGCTCAATCTTTGCTGTAAACACTGTTCGTAGATTGCAAACACAAAGTCCCTCTTCGCCTGGTCAATCGCCTTGGCGGGGGCGGCGGCGAGGGAAAAAGGTACGTCCTCGCCGCCGCAGGAGAACCGGAGGAAGAGAGAGAGGCGTGCGCGGCCTCAGCAGACCGGAGTGCAGCAGATACGTGAAGACCTGCTGGGCGCCCTCGCGATCCCCAACGGCGCACCGCAGCCGCAGCACGACGGCCAGGACGCTCTCCTCCTCCCACGCCGCCGAAGGAAAGCGCCGCCGCACCGCCTCGACCAGGTCCAGCCCCATGCGCGGCTCCCCGCCCTCGGCGCAGGCAAAGAGGGCGGCGGAGAGGGCAGCCCAGGGAACGGCGGGGGGCCGTCGACACAGACACAGACAGTGGTGGTGGCAGTGAGCGGTCCAGCGCGGCTCGAACGGCGCGGACGGCGCCGGCGCGTCGCGGCGGCCCACCAGTGCGTTCACTTCCTTTGTGAGTTGCGTCGCCTCACTCTCCGCGGCTTTGCAGAGAAGTCGCGTGCCGCTGTAAAGACGCAGAGAAGACACCGATGCGCGGAGACAAAAGAAGAAAATGCCGGGCGGAGTGGCTCCGCAGGGCGCTGGAAAGCGGCAGAGCGCCCTCATCGACGCAGCCGGTGGTTCTCTTCTCTCTCTTTCCTTTTTTTTTTATCTGTGTGTGTGTGTGTCTGTGTATCAAATGGTGGTGTATGCGCAGTGTGTGTGCAGACACGGCTGTGAAGTGCTCAGTACCTACACGCGCACATACGGAGCTTACAGTGAAATAAAAAAAAAGGGGGAAGGGAGTGAAGTGTGGTGCATTATCAACAGTTAGCTTTATCGATCACGGTTCTCTCTCTCTCTCGTATTGGTTAAAAAAAAAAAATGCTAGAGTCCATCGCTCTCTTCTTTCATTTTTTTTTCCCTTTTCCCAGCGATTCCCTCGCTCCATTGTAGTCCATGATGGACGACTCTTTGCCTTTCTTCCCTCCTCTGCGCTCTCCCTGTTAACCAACAGAGAAACGAGAGAGAAAGAGAAAGAGAAAGAAAGAGCAAAAAAAAGAAAGACACGATCGCAGACGGGAAAAAGGAGGTGTGTACCTTCTGGGTTCTGCGCGGGCCGCTTCGTTCCGTTTTGTTTTTTGTTGTTGTTGTTGTGTTGTTTTTTTTCACAGAAATCCTATCTTTTTGGGGGGTCACCAGTTTGTTTGTTTTTATGCGTTCACTGACTTGTTTGCTTGCAGTTGCTGCTGTGCGTATGTTTTTTTTTTTTGCCGTTAGTGTTCTGCGGACGATACAAAAAAGAAAAAAACGAAGAAAATGAAGAACAAAAAAAAAAGAAAGAAAAAAAAAGAGGTGAGTGAGGTGCTTGCTCCGTTGCTCCTCCTGAAAGTAGTCAAGGTGTGTCGCGACCGATCGAATGAAACGCAACTGCTCCTTCACGCACAGCAAAAAAAAGGAAAAAAAAAGAGAGTGAGGCCGAGCAAAAAAAAAAAATCGGACTCTGCGGAGGACGGCGAGTGCCTGTCCGCAAACGTCTCAGTTTCCTTTTTTGTGTGCTGCAAGCAATGGTCAGCTGTGATCCTTCTTTGTCACAAAAATTAGCATTAATATTTAAAAAAAGTTTATTCTGAAGGGAATCGAAAAAAAAAAAGAGAGAAAGAAAAAAAAGAAAGAGTGAAAACGTTTCTTTTTCAAATACAAGCGTTTTTTGTCCTTTTTTTGTTTTTTTAGTGTTTTTTTTTTGTCAAGTGATTGCGTGACTGGGGTAGGCCCCGCTGGTACCAAGAGAAGGAAATCTGAACAATAATAGAAATAATAATTTTTAAAAAAAAGTGATCCCGGGAAATGGGAAAGAAAGAAGAAGGAAAGAGAAAAGAGAATGTTAGAGTTGAAAAAAAAAAAAAGAGGAAGAGAGAAAAGAAAAGAGTCGGGAAAATGGTAAATAAGTCTTCTTCTGAAAAGGTTGAGAGCGAAAGAGGCACACCGCCGCACACACACAAAAAGAAAAAAGAAAACAAGCAAAAGAGATACTTGAAAGAGCCATCCTTCACTCACCTCCAAAAAAAAAAAAAAACACGACCTCGGCAAGCAGCAGCAGCAAACCAACCGGGAAACAAAAAAGAGAGAGAGAGAGAGAACAGTGCTCTGTGCTTTCTTTTCTCCCATTGTTTGTGTGTTTGTTTGGTTTGTTTGGTTTTCCTTTGCTTAGAAGTGTTTTCTTCTTTTTTTCTGTGTGTCTGTGTGTGTGAGCATTCTTTCTTTCTCTTTTCTTTCTCTATCTTCGTTCGTCGCTCCCACAGTGCTTCGATTGCCTGCGGGGAAAAAGGGCGTTCACTTCCATCCGAAGGCACGCACATACGCATCTAAGAGCAATGACATTGAAAGGAGATAAAGAAGAAGAAGAAAGGAGGATTGAAAGGAGAGAAAAAGAAAAAAAAAGGGAGGCTCGTTCAAAAAGTACATCCTTTGTTTGTTTTTCTTTTCTTTTTTTTTCTTCTTCCAGTTTCGGCAACAAAGAAGGGCTTTCAAAAGTCAAACTCTCAAGTGGCTTTTACGGTGGACGTAAGAGGTTGGTGGTAGTTGGGAAAAAAAATGGAAGCGAAAAGAAGTGAGCAAGCGAGGAGACAAAAAAAAAAAGAGGGACAAAAAAAAAAAAAGAGTCATTCAAGTACAGTATAACAACTATAAAATCAGGAAAGAAGTATTGGGTGCGAAAGGTTGAAAAGCAACGCGACAGTAAGTCTCTGAAAAAAAAGAGAAAGAAAAGGAAGAAAAAAAAGACGGAGAGCATTGAAAAACAGAAAAAAAAAGAGGGGAAAACGTTGACGTCTGTTGATCTTTGAGGTAGTTGGCTGTCAGGATGCACCGACCCCACCCCCACCCACAGAGGTGGGCGGATGCCTTATCCAAGGGAGGGAGGGAGAGGGCGAGGTCTGTGTAGAAAGAAAGTGTTGGGCGCTGAGAAAAGCGAGGGAAAGAGGAATGATTGAGTGAGAGAAAAGAGAGTAAAAGAAGAAGAAGAAAAGAGAGAGTGGGTAACGTGAACAGACACTCTTTTTTTTTTGTTGTTTTCTTCCTTTTTTTCGCTGCAAAAAGAAAAAAGAGGTGCAAGGGACCCGCGAAACATTTCATAAATCATCTTCTCTCCTCGCTGAAGCGCAGCATGCGGAAGATGCAGGAGAGGGGAAGGGGGGACAAAAAAAAAAAAGAGGAACAGACGCATAAAGGAGAAACAGAACTGTGTGAGAGAAAAAGAAGTCGCTCCGTGCGGTGAGTGTGTTCTCTCCCTCCTTGAAGGGAGAGAGGGAGAGTAGGCCTTGCCTTCGTACACAGCTGTTGTCGTTGGCGGTGGTAGGGAAAAAGAGGAAGAGACGTTTTTCGCCTTTCTTTTCTTTTTCTTCTTTCTTTTATAGCATCATACCACTGACTTCCAGGAACCTTCACGTGCGGCTCCTTGCTGCACGCTGAAGCTCCCCTTCCAAGCACATAAACACGCACACACACACACACGCACATCCACACACGCACACCCACACACACGCACAATGAAAAGGTGAAAAACCTGCAAAGAACAAAAAAAAAAGCACAAGCAAGACAAGCAGATAACAGATGAGGAACGACAAGGAAAGCCAGAAGAAGAAGAAAGAAAGAGATTCATGAAAAGAAAAAAGAGAAGAGCAAAAAAAAAAAAAGGAAGATGGAAGGAAGGAAAGTGAACTCATGTTTCCTTCCCCATTCCGTTGACACTTCCTCCTTTTTCTACAGAGAGCCTTTCCATACCTACTCTTCTTTCTTTCTTTCCTTTCCCTTCTTTTCTGTGAAATCACCTTAAATCGTTCCGCGTTCCTCTTGCGTGTGTGTGTTTGTGTGTATGTGTGAGAAGAACTGTTTTTCATCTGTTTGTTTTCTCTGAAGAGAAGGAAGGGGGAAAAGGGGAGGAGAAAAGGGAGAAAAGAGAGGTGGAAGCTTTTCTTAGAATTCGTTTAAAAAAAGAAACGCAAGCGTCTCTCTACTGGCTGATGACGGAGGTCTGTGTAGGCATCGACTGCATCATCATGAAGTAGTATGGCTGGAAGGCCTGCTGGACGGCTTGCTGGAGGGCCTGCTGCTGCGCGACGACGGGCATCACCTTCTTCGCCGAGGCCTCTGGGCGCGCGAGGCGGACCTGGATGCGGGTGAAGCAGATGGAGTGCCCCTGCAGACCGATCACGGCGTTGCACGCGTCCTCGTCGCGCTCAAAGAGGACGAAGCCGTAGCCCTTGCAGAGTCCGGTTGCACGATCGCGCTTAACGGCGCACGAAATGATCTTCCCAAAGGGTTCGAAGAGCACGCGCAGCTGGTCGTCGGTGTAGTCGATAGAGAGAGACGCAACGTAGACGTTGCGGCTGTACGGAGAAGAAACAAAGGACATCGCTGTGTGTGTGTGTGTGTGTGTGTGTGTGTGTGTGAAGGGGAAAGACGGGTGCTGTGGAAGTCGAAAAGGGGGGGAGCGGCTGCGGAAAGCGAGAAGTGCTTTTCGGCTGTTGTATGT
>NW_026093473.1:0-5858 GCF_024586455.1 Bactrocera neohumeralis | reverse complement strand
TTAAAAAAATTAAGAAAAATGGTTTTAAAAAAAATATACTAATATAGCTGTAAACCCCCCGATGTTGAAGGGGGACATCCGCAACATCGTCTGCGTAGGTACAACTTAATGTAAGTAGTATAATAATGTAGGAAGCTAAAATAAGAGGCCTTATTACTGTAGTACATTTTTGTAACTATGTTCTTTGTTTTTCCTCTGGCCAACACATGGAGATTCTGTGTACTTGAAACACGAGCAAGCCACGTATAATTGTCCGAGAAAACAACTCTTCAAATTAATGCCGGCTACTTTTAATGTTTTTCCTGTCCTTTTTTTATCGTCATAGCGAATGCGATTTTTCAGCGGAAACTGTAATCTCTTAAACTGGAATGGGCAAATCTGTCGGAATTATGGGTATACGGGGATTAAAATATTTTCTTCTGCCATTCCAGTTACTCATGCCTTCCACGTACCTCATTGAAAGCGTATGTCTTCTTTACCTGCCGTTCAGCATTTAAAATACGTCGTTTTTTGTGAATCTTCGTCAGCCGCAATCAATTGCGCGTGACGTTCGGCATCTAACACTCGACGTGTCTGAGACTGTTCTATTGTCTCGGAAGCTCATTGAGATGCGTGACGTTCAGCATCCAGGGTCTGACGGGCCTGAGTCTGCGTAAATGTCCTCCCAGAGGCCCTTTTGAGATGCGTGGGGCTGAGAATCTAACATCGACGCGTCTGAGTCTGCTCTTCAGATTCTTTGCTTCTTAGCAACTTTGCAGTCTGAGTTTCATAGAACTGATTTAGATTGATTTATGTTTGCGCGGCACATCGAAACAATAATTAAAGATTTTTTAAATCGGTAGTTTTAAAACTACAACGTTAAGCAATTTTTTGTAAAACTGATAAAGTAAACCCTTTTACTTAAAATCTAAAATATCTAAATCAATCAATAACGTATTGAACCTAAACAACTATAAAACCAAATAAATTGAACAGGCTTATCTTCACCAATGCTGAGGTAGTACAAAGCAAGTACGTAAACAAACATATATTTAAGGAGTCTCGGTATCTAGAATTTTCAAAATCGACTTGTTTTTGCTGTCTTCGAAAGTATAGTCCTTTAAGAATATACTGTAAAATTTTTGGAAGGATATTTACATTATTTTAGCTTTATATTGCTTTAGCAGGTAGCGCGTCGAGGCGCTCGATGCATGGATACTTTAAACTCATTTATCTCATAACTACTTTTTTCGGAGTGCCGTTGATGGAAAAATATATCCATCCGAATTACTTGAAATTTTAATATGATGTTTATAAGATCAATATCTATCGCTGGGACTACGATCAAATTTGAATTTTAAGAACTTGGATTTTTTCGATTAAAACTGGTCAAAAATAGCTGTTTTCTGAATCTGAACTTCAAAAGCGCGAAATTTTTTTAATATTCGATTTTATTTTTGGTTGTAGGACCAGCGATAGCTGCTGATTACTGTTATTTAGTTTTTATTTCAGATGTTCAGAAAAAGTCAAAAATCAACAACGGCACCGGTGCACCTTTTTAAGATATGTAGCTTTTTGGACGCTATTTTTATCATAGGTAAAATTTTTTTATTTTAAGAAAGAAATGTTTTTCATATGTAAAAATAAACTGTAAAAATTTTAAATTGATTGCCTTTTTTAAACCTTAAAAAATTCAGAAAACACCCTTAATTGAGCTGTTCTAGACCACCAGGACTTTTAAAAATGCATTGTCATGCAAAACAATAGCATTCAATAAACAATAACACAAGCATTACTAATAAAAATGTTTACTCATGATAATCCATGGGTTCTTTAGAATACAATTTTAGCAACTGTTTGTAAATGTACTCACATTAAAACAAACCTAAGGCCACACAACATGTGCACTGAAAAACAATACCATACCATGTAAAGTAAAACAATAGTACATATGTATATATGAACATACACATGAATTGGGAATTAATAAATGAAAGGGACTGCAAAAAGTGAATAATTCTGTATCTGAGTTAACCTAGAGATATGAATAATTGGTTAGAAAATACTTCTACATCCAACAGCTACCTTAACTACCTAATAATAAAAAAATGTAGCTAAGCACCATCTATCTCCTAATTAAATTTCATAAAAATCTGTCAGCCGTTTTGCATGATAGAGCAAATCCCAGCAAAAACACTAACTCAATTCAGTTTTCTGCTCACTTCCTACCCATTTTGGTTATATCCGTTTTTAGGTAAATATCTATTACCCTTACTAAATTTCATCAAAACCAACAGCTGTTCAAATGTTTAGACATGAAAGAGCAAAGTCCCAACAAAACGACTAAAAATCACTAACTCAATTTAGTTATCTGCCCACTGCCTGGCCTAAGAACGATGGCGTGATTGTTTACAGCTCATGACCATTTCTTTGTTATTTCTATCACCATACTAAATTTCATCAAAATTCGTTCCAGCCCAGAGTGGAAAAAGAGTAATAGACAGACAGAGTTACTTTCGCATTTATAATTATTATTAATATGTATTAATATGGATTTTTAATCTGCTGGCTCTGCCGCCATATTACACTCCGAATGCATGCACTAAAGTGGCAACATCAATAAACGAGTACAAATACTTTATCTCGTTGCTGTTGTAGTGTTTGTTTTTTACAAACAAGCAACGCGTGACACATCACATCAAATCGCTTGGAATGTGCTCATATTCTTATGCAGCTTAGCCTCTGTCAGCAGTAAAGTTACAAAATAAACCAAAAAAAGCAGCATAAATGACATTTGAAAATGTCAGCGTGGCAGTAAATGAAGTGGTAGAAATCTCTGAATGTTGTAGTTGAGAGTAATTGAAATGAACAACTGAGGACTGAGGAGAGTATTTGAAAAGAACAAAAGACAGAAAGAGTAGTATGGATGGTGATTTTTTGATTGTATCTATGCAGTAGTATAACAACAGATCTGGTAGATAGTAGTAAGAAATTCCCACCGACTTCCCGTATTTGTCCTCATTTTTGACCTCAATTGTTTTAGCTCAAATCTTGCTTAGACTCAAATCCACCGATTTATATTACCTTGTCCCGAATGCGCTTCAATTTTATGTTTGTTATACTATTAACAGGGTATATAAGTTTGCGACGGAACGTATAACTCTCGGACTTTGGGGCGTCTTAAGACCTTAAAATGTTATACAAATATGTTTACAGTTAGAAGTCCGAAAAACGAAATTTTCAAATTTTTTCTGAGAAAACTTTTTAAAGTTATTGATCCAAAAAATGTACATATATCATGGTATTTTTAGCTGTATTTAAGACTTAGTATTGGCTATAAGCCGACGCTGAGCAACACCAAAAGCTCCGTCTGGATCAGGGATGGACCTCTCTCAGCCGTTCGATACCAAACGAGGTTTCAGAAAAAGGCGACTCCTTATCGTGCGACTGCTTCAGCCTGTTGCTGGAGATAATAATTCAAACTGTCGAACTTATTCGAGCAGGTACAATCTTATAAGAGTGTACAGCTGCTGGCTTATGCTGATGATATTGATATCATCGGCCTCGGCCAACACCAGAGGATAGCAAGCAAAATGGGTCTGGCAGTGAACGAAGGCAAGACGCACTCGCGACTTGGCTCTCACGTCACTGCTGACAGAATCAATGGTTTAACGTGGATATCTGCCTTAGGAGGCTCAAATCCACGGTGCTTTTTCTGTTGCTAGAAGCACATAGATCAAACAATGCGTTGATCAGCGCCCAAAAGGTAAGTGCATGCAACAACACTACACTCTGACAGAAACCAAGGCATGAGTGCCGCATACACTTTGTTCCAATTGGTAGGAAAACCAAAGAAAACACCTAGCCATCTTGGTCGGGTACGAGGCCCACCTAAACCCACTGCCGTACTCTGTCCGGCCCCCGTCCGGCAGTGCGACTCCACATTGACTAATGTCCTTTCCTGCATTTAGGTTTAAACCACAGCCACCACGAATCTCCCCAAAGGGCCAAACCCAATGAGCAGACTGAAGCGAACTCCAGGGGCTACTGCTCTCCGTGGTACCATGTTTTAGTCTTTGGTGTGACCTGTAGCCCAAGCTTGCGCTGAAGCTACTGCAAGTCGAGCCCCTAAGAATTCCTAGGAATCCTTAAGAACCCGGCTGTATGAGTGTTGTTGTCGCTTGAAACTTTAGCCTTATATATAAAAATGAAACCGTTTTCGTTGTCACGGCATCACGCGTGAATGGCTGAACCGATTTTGGTTGATTTTTTTGTTGTATTTGTTATTATTAGAGAAGAAAGAAAAAGTTACGAAAGTTGCCGGAAAACACCTAAAACAGCCTTTTTTTTTTCCCATACAAACGTTTTTTTTATATACATACACACATATGTACATATGTAAGTAAAATCATTCATGAAATCAGAAATTGATCGCTGTCGATATGGAAAGGGTTATAAAAGAAATCATCTACATACTTTTTCATAAGGAAAAGTCGAAAATTGGAAATTTCCAAAAAGTGACTTTTCATACAATTCTTTTTTGTTTTGTTTTTCAATATTTTGATTTGTAAATTATTTGAATCGTTCAATTTCGGTCGCTTGCTTTTTTATTCCGCTATTAAAAGAAAAATTTTTTTGAAAATTATTAAGTGAAAACTTTATGTGTGTTGCATATTGACATTCGTTACGAAGCCACGAAGACGTCACCGTAATATCGGTCGGCGTTCTTTTTGCCAGCAACGTATGGCAGCCCAAGCAAGGCAAAGAAGTAATCCAAATGCGATGACATACGTGCGAAATTATGGATCGCGGTCATTCAGCAAGCGATCAATGATATCACAGCACGACTTTTCAAACAACAGCTATGATGTTTCATGGACTTTACCTTGAGTAATGTAGGTATATGTGGTTCTGTTAGATGCCAGATGTACTATGTTGAGTGACAACAGAGAGGTTTATCACACGTACACATTTTTTTGGATGGGTGGTTAATTAGATCAAATTGAAGAAATCATTTCTGGGAAATTCCTGACGCAGAGAAAGATTCAACATTATAAGAAGTGATGAAACCAATATGGTACATGGACTCAGGGACACTACAATCCCACTCGGCTTGTATGTCTGACAACAAAATACACGAAACACTATCCACGTGTGCTTTTCTTTTCGGAAACACAAACTAGAAACAGATGGATATCCAAATGTGTATCAAGGTCGCTCACCAGATGACAATGGCAGAACATTTAGCATTCAATTAGAGGGCAAATATCGAAGTTAACAACACATTAAGTCGACAACATATGGTTCGTACCATATTTCATACCGTTGTCTAATTCATTCAAAGGTCATACAACGTTATGTATTGCAGCTTCAAGTGTAATCGATAAACATGTTTGTAAATACGTCACCAAAGAAAGAAACATGGCGGTATCTTGAACGATACGGTCGATACGTGAACTGCAATAAAGCGCTTTGTATGATATTTACTTTTGATTCATGAACGTATTCCGACTGTTGTGCGTCTCGCAGTTAATTTTGAAGAATGACCAAGAAGTCTATTTCAACACAGAGAATACAGTACAGACAGGGAAACCCCCAGCAACAAAATTAACATTTACAAGTTTTTTCTCAACTTTCGTCAGGAACCGTTTGCGAGAACTTCTTCTATTCGAAAATACCTTGATATTATATAGTAAATACAATTGCAATTACAATTGCTGAACATGATAATCGCTGGAATGAACGCACACTTTTCGCGATGATCAGTCTTCAAATTCGCGTGAGTTATGGATACGACCAAAAAAGATTCCCCAAAAGCAGAGAAGTTAGCTGGCAAAAAAACGATGTTGTTGACAAAATGAAGATTGTCTTCCGGGAGA
>NW_026093472.1:0-5725 GCF_024586455.1 Bactrocera neohumeralis | reverse complement strand
GATTACTTTCACCTAACTTAACAAATCGTTAAGCAATTAAAATTAGATATTTTGAAAAAAAAAACAATAATAAATGACCCAGCACAAAATTTGCACTTGTTGTTTACCCCATGTTCCCTAATTATGTTCCTTAACTGAACAGCGCATTCAGAATGCTAGCCCTTGGTGATTTTATGTGATATGGAGAGGGCAGAGTATCCCCTTAGGAGGGCAGTGCAGTCCCTTTATTAACTTTTTTATCTATTCGACTGGAACTGGGGGCATCTTTAATAGTCCTTTTTTTGAAAGGGCCCCTGAAGCTTCTTCGTCTGTTTTTCCACTACCCCCGGGCGACCATACCCGGTTGAGCATTTTTTTAGACCTGCTGGTAGTTTTCCCTTTGAATGTTGCAAAACAACGTTTCTTTTTTTTCCCCTTAATAGCTGCCGTTACGATTATTGACTTTCCCGGTTTTTTAACGCCTTAGGATTGAGTGTAATAACGTAATGCCGACAATTAAAAATACGAAGAAAAAAAACTCGCCCTTTGTTAGGTTTCACATGCAATAGGTGGAGCTATCTTAAGGCCTGCTCGGGTTTTGGGCCAAAATGGAGGGCCCACAATTTTTTGTTTTCCCCAAAGGCTGAACGAAAAGGCACCCTTCTATTCTGGCAACAAGAACAATATTAGCGACATTTTCCAGACAGACTTTACCTAGGATGCACCGGGGAATTAAAGCTGCTCTACATTCAAATTAAACCCCCATTGTCTTTCCCTTTGGGTTCCAAGGCCTTGACAGTAAAGCACCCTTTCCCAACAGGTAAAGTGGTTACGGGAGTTCAGGTGTTGTTTTACATTTTTTCTTTTTTGATGGTTTAAACCAATTGCTGGACCCAAAAAATTGGCATCTCTTATCGAAATTAAAAGGGATCGGAAAGTCGTAATATTTCTAGCCGCTTTTAAAAACAGCTGTTTCGGTTTTGGGAAAAGGGGCAATGGTCCGCGGGGGGAGGGTAGCATTTTGGATCATTTTTGCGAAATTATTTTTGGGCCTTGGGTGCGTTTCAAAATAAAAGGACTTTTTTAATCTAGCGCTCTCCCCGGGGGTGTCGACTCGTGCGTTAGAATCTATTATCTTTATCGATTGTTCAGTAGAATTTTATGACATTTCATCAAACACAAATTGAAGTCTAATCTTCTTTTTTTTTGGGGCCCTAACATTTTAAAACTCTTCCTCCCGTCACGTCTATATCTCTTGGGTTTTTCAAAAGAGCCATTCCGTTCAGGGTGCTTCTCCAGTTTTTTTTCTTAAATATGTTTGGACGAAGTGAAAGGAAAAAGAGCGTTCACTTGGAAAACCCACAAACCCAAAAAAGCCAAAACAAAAATCACAGGGGGCCAATCAGGTGGTGATTAATGGTTAATATGGAGTTTTTGTCAAAAAAACAGTGACAATCGTCGACAGATGAAAGGCGCATTTCGTGCAACAGGCGCCAGGCCCGCCTCACGAAAATTGTGGCCGGACGACGAATGCGTGGCAAAAAACCCCTTTATTTCCCGGTTTCACAGCATTAATCGGGACAGGTGGGACGAACTCCCCGGGTGGCCTTTTAAACCCCGGGAAACGGAAAACAAAAACAGCATTGTTTTTATTTTAAATTTTTGAAGACACCCACTTCTGATCGTCCGGGGGTCCTCACAACCTTTTTTGGGAAACGCTTAAAAGCACTCATGCACATTACTAAGGGATAGGCGCAGTCACCATAAACTTTTTTCATCGTTTGAAATATTTCACTAAACGTTTTCCCAAGTTTAAAACAAAATTTAATATTTGCTCTTTGTTCAAAATGCATTTTACGACCGATGATCAAAAGCTGCTGTCACTTTTTGATCGATAACATCGATTGTAGTTATCCAAGTGTCTTAGCAAGAATTCTCACGAAATGTCAACAAGATATCAAACTTTTTTGTTTCAGCATACCCGCAATGGTGGCCCACCAGAAACAGTTATAAAAAGTTCTGTTTCTTTTACGACAGACCTTGTATGTTTGTTTTTCTATTCTCGTTTCTCGCGGCAGCTCAAACATTGTCTGCCATGGTGAAGGTTTGACTTTGAAGTTGACGATTCCCCTGAACAGCCGGTTCTACGTTACCGGAATTGACCTGGATTTTATCAGCCAATTTCCGCCATATCGGAGATCTAGAGTGCTGTATTCTGACTTACTGTATCTCTTTCATCTGTATCTTGCTGCTACCACTTGACCATACTAGGGTTACGTAGTTGATAATCGTTCAGGCTATTGCCCCTTAGCTTTGTCCTTTCCTCAGATGCCCCTCTAATGGCTTGCAGGATTTGGTTAAAGTTTTTATTACTGAAATAATTTGCGGTCGTCATTCACTCTCGGGAACTTAACGTCATTCTGCACTTCATCGCCAAGTTAATAAATAGGGTCGCCGTGGGTTTATCACTATTAGTAATAAAGAAGAAAGTCCAGCAGAGATAGGCGTTGATTTCTCGAACACATATCATCGATTACAATATCATTACAATCGAGATAATGGAAATTCCCTCTGGTGCAGGAGAGTTTCGAACTAAATGGTAGCGAGTAGGACACTACCTTCTGAACCCCCGTTTCATTCTTAATATACTCGTAGTATATGGTCCACCTCTTCAGCCCTGGAGGAGTGTGTGTTGGAGGGAATTCTTCCGATTTGACAGTTCGAATTATGCTTGATACCTCATATTCACGGCTAAATGTATATCTTTTATGAAATAGATATCGTAATGAGAATTGGTACACGTGTTACGTGGTCGAATCGAGAGAGGAGTTGCAGAACATCGCAGTAAGAGGAGACACTCTGGAGCTTGAAGATTTTGAAATAAATGGAATGGCTCACCCTCTAAATTTAATCTACGCATTTTCTAAGCTATTATAATTAAATTCGCTCAGGATCAACTCCTTCCTCCTGCCTGTAATGACCTAATAAAATGAATGAAATCAGGATCATAGGAAAGCCGCTGTGAATATTATACCATGTCATGGTTCTTACACCCGAATTTAGATCTTCTTCCATGTTATTCATGATATCTTATTATTAATGTTTTTAAGACTATTTGGTTTTAAAACTTGGAAAAGAAATTTTATTTTTATGATTTTCAACTTTAAACTTTAATTATTTTAATTTTTGTCACTACATTACATACATTTTTTTCTTTCATTTTAATTTTATTTAATTTTTTTCAAATTGTTCTATTTGAGGCGAGTTCTGATCAAAACCCTTTTACTAGCTTCACCTGTAAGTTTGCATCTTTTTCAAAAATTACCCTATAACTTGCCTCTAAAATCAATGTAAATACAGTCCAAGATTGGTTGTGTTGTTTGATGTGAAAGATACATATGTACACATGTACAGTTGTCCATAAAAGGTGTACAACATTAACACAGCGAATCTTATATTGTTATTATTCACACTAATTATAATAATATTTCTATAGTCCATTTTGTTTTAATAGATACGCAATTCATTTGTGGCGCAGAACATTAACATTCGCTTTGTGAAATAAAACACGTATTTAACGAGTATGGTTATTTTATTTTAATTTCTCATTACCACTTCACACAAGAGTTAATTAGTATACATACATATATGAAACAATTGTCGCGCATGATGTGAAGGTTCGAAAAAGCTATCGAAAACGTTGGAACTGTGTTTATTTGTTTTTGTTTTGGAAAGAAGTCTAGAACACCCAGTTGCATTAAGGCCATACTAGTGTGACACTTTCAAAACATTTTTTTATTTTTTTGAAAGCTTATATTTCTATAAATATCCTGTGAAATCGTTAAGGTCGTATCTTGAATAGTTTTTGAATGACAGCGTTGTAAAGAGCGACCGCTTATAAGTGAAACTTTAAACGCATTTTTCTCGAAACGACATTTTTTAAAACTGCTGACGTCATAATCAACGAGAAATTGTCAAATTTGGGATTAAAAAAAGACAATTTTTACCTAAAAAAAAATTTGGGGCACTTCTTTGGGCACCTCCGAAGACACCAATAACTCTGTTATTTTTCAACAGTTTTTTAAAAAAATCGTAAAATATAGCTGAAAATATACCTTTTTACGTTCAAAGAAGTTCGAAATTACATCGCATACTTTCTCTTAAAAAATTCACAAAAAACGCCTAATTTTTCATGCTCACACTGGTTTAGCCTCTTAAATTGGCTTGTTCACGAACCAATGATAAGACAATAATATTTGGTGATGGAGTTCTAATATTTACCCTGTGTAGACAATAGTTTTTCGTTTAAAACGTATTTCATATGCATGTTAATGTTCGTGTAGCAACTTTATTTTGCGTGTTTATTTCATTTTGTGGATGTGAAATCGGGGATCTTGCAGAGTATGGTATAGCGACTTCGATTTGTATTAATAATGTTCACAATTTTTCATAATTTATTTGAAGCTTTTATAGTTGATTCCCCTAAACTACCCATTTGAGGAGCGCTTAAAGACGAGATAAGTGCGTTCTTTGCCTTTTGTATGTCTTGTGCCACTATATCACATGGGAGTATGGTGATCACAAAATACACAAATATATTGACTTTAGAGTATTTTAAATAATTGTACTTATTTTTTCCATAACCCACAACTACATATTTATTGTTCACAATATTTTTGAAATATTTATTGCCTATTAAACAAAGCTAGTATTTGAGTTTCTAGATTATGGCAATATGTTTGTCAGAGGGCGTCGCATAGCCGTGTAGTTTGGTTTGGTTTTTGTCTGGAAATTGCTGCTTGCTTTTTTTCTTTTTCCATAAATCTTGCATCAGGAATCGAAATTGGCGAAATCCATCCTGCGGTGTCGAAACGTTACATAAATATATATTTTTATACTATTGCAACCAATTACTATAGAGTATTATAGTTTTTGTTCACCTAACGGTTGTACGTATCACCTTAAAAAAATTCAGACAGATATAGGGTTTATATATATAAATGGTTAGAATGACGAAAAAGTTGAAATCCGGGATTGTCTGTCTGTCCGTCCCACACTGGTCGATTTCATGGGCCAAAAATACAAATAAAAATTTGAAATTTACCACTATTTGTATCAAAGCTATATCTTAAAAAACCAATAAAAGTAACGATAAATATATTTTTGTTCTATCCCATTGTACGCGCTACGAAAAACAAGGGGAAATTTAGACAATAATAGAAACACGCAGACTGTTAGTGAAAATAGCTTAAAAATTATCTCTTATAATAAATTAAATTCAATATAAAATCGTGTTTAATCGCCATAAATCGAAAGGTATATTGAGAAGAAAAGGGATATGTTATAAAAAAAAGAGATTTTTATATAATAATATGTTGTTTCATTGTTTTAAAAATATGGTATTATAAGTGCCGTTTTGAGTGGTATGTGTTTCTTTTATGGAATAAAAAGTTGGGATCCCTGTCTCGTGTCAAGTCTATGCTTTTGATTTCAGCTACAACCTTTGGTATTTTCTTTTTATTCATTTTATTCTACCAGGCATGCGATTTTGTATGTTATTTTTCATAATTTTTTGTATTTATGTGTGTATATATGTGCATATTTTATTTTTTTTTCTTCATTTTGTTTTTTTTTTGGTTTTTATTTTTAAAATTTTCTCACTTTTATCAAAAGGGTTTTTTTATACATACTTTTTTTAAGGGACATCTTGTTAAACTTTCACGTTTTTTTTAAATTTTTGGGGTTA
>NW_026093471.1:0-6304 GCF_024586455.1 Bactrocera neohumeralis | reverse complement strand
CTACCATCTCTATTTTTATTGTTGTTTTAAAACCCATTATTTAAAGAGATATAGCTTTTTTAAAGAAGCAACTTGGCTAGTTTGAAAAAAATTGATCAAAAGGCATTTCTGAGTGTTAATAAAGCATTGCTTTTTGGGGGAAAATACTGTTGAATTTGGCCTCAGGGAAATCGACCGATGAAAAGATATTTGCTAAGCTTAAAGAGGCGAAAGCTCTGTGCAAAGTGGGTGCCTCGCAAGTTCATAATCCAACAAAAACAACTAATAACTGATTCTGAGAAGAATCGTAATAAAACCAAATTTTTGCGTCGATGTGTGACAATAGAAACATAACTCCATCATTTCCCACTGAAGTCCAATCAACTATCATTCTAGTGGATTGCTTATGATTAACCGGTTCTCAGGCGTGGAAAGACGAAAAAGTCGGCTGAAAAGGTTATAACGTCAGTCTTTTGGGATGCACGTGATATATTACATACTCAACGACTGATTACTGAGCCAGTTATAATCTATTTGCTTCGGATTTGGTTGTAGTTCCTTTCTGCTATTTCAAACACTTAGCAATAGTTTTATTTTTGAGGAAGCATCTATTTATAATTGTACGCATATATTCAAATGATTCCTACAAATATAAATTTTAAACAAATGCATATTATTTGAAATATAATTTTTGTTTTTATGAGTATTAAATTTTGACATAAAGAGATATGAGGTATTCTATGTCCTACCAAGTTCTAAGCTACTTCCCACCACTTTTTCAGCTAAATCGGTTTAGCTGTTCTTGAGCTTTAAATGGTGCAACTAACACAACTTTTTATATATAGATATATGTAGCTACCCATAGATGTGTTAAATCACCCAATTTATTACTTAAGAACGAACAACTCTGTCCACATTATGAAAACTTGTCTATCGGATCCAATGTAAAACATTCCAAAATTAGTAATTACTACAAAATGAAAATTAATTTAAAAACATTTTCCAGTGGACCAAATTTTGAATCTAAACCATTTTCGAATCTCCTTGATCACACACAAAAAATTTCATCGAAATCGGTCCAGCCGTTTAGGAGCAGTTAATTACAAACATACGATCAGAAGATTTATATGTACATATACAGCTGTATTCATGAAAATAGTAGGGACCTGGGTCCTAACTTTCTGAAGCATTAAAACTCAAATAAAAGATAAATTCATATAAAAAAGTTGTAAGGAAAGTATTTATTATTAGTGCTAAGAATATTCACAGTCTCATTTTTTTTTAATATTTCGTTTTTACGCACGAAAGCATATTTAAAAAAAATACCTAAAAATTTGTGTGTTCATTAAAATAGTAGTGTTTACTTCAATTACGTAAAAAAATTTAAAAAAGACCTTTTGAAGTTAATATTTCTAATATATATTGTCCATAGTCTAGTATTTAGTAGTAAATCCCTTATTATTTAATACCGCCGCACATCGACGTGGCATAGAATCAACAAGATCCTTACAACGCTTCACAGGGATTTGTGTCCATGCCTGTTTAACCACTTGCCAAAGGTGTACTCTACTTGTTGGATTTGCTGTTGCTACAACTCTTTTGACATCTCCCCACAAGTTTTCAATCGGGTTCAGGTCCGGGGACTGAGCCGACCAGCGCATTACGTAGATCTTTTCAGCTGCAAACCACTCCTTAGCTAGTTTGGAAGTATGTTTTGGGTCGTTGTCCTGTTGAAACTTCCATTTTATCGGCATTTCCCAGCTAGCAAATGGTAACATAACGTCTCTTAGTATATTTACGTATACTACTCGGTCCATGATGCCATCAATCAAATGGATAGGATCAACACCACTATACGAGAAGCACGCCCACACCATAATGCTAAGGCCACCATGCTTAACCGTTTTAGTAGTGTACCTGGGCTGGTATTCTGTGTTTGGTGGGCGACGGACATATTTTCTGGATCCTGTCCCACCAAACAAGACTATTTTGCTTTCATCGGTCCATAACACGTTGCGCCATTTTGCGGGCGGCCAATTCAAGTGCTCATTTGCAAATTGAATTCTTGCAGCGACATGTTTTTTAGTTAAAAGCGGTACCTTCCTGGGACCTTTGCTTTAAATTATTTTCTACAAATGTCTGCGAACCGTCAGAGCAAATTGACAAATAATTCATTTTTTACTTACTTTTGCGGATGCTGTGGGCTTTACTTAGAGTAGCGAATAATATGTTTGTCCTTTCTAAGGCTGTAGTCTTCCTTTTCGACCAAGATTTTCAGCTTTTGTGTTCATAATTTATGGCGTGGCAGTGCATCCTATAATTGATTTTGTACGTCTTTCCCTTATTTCTAACTTAATTATTATTTGGCGTTTTTCTACGTTGAGCAAATGTTTTGCTCAACCCACTAAAATAGAAGTAGCACCGCAAATGTCAATAAATTTAATCAAAAATGTTCAGAATTTACTTAAATACACTTACTGTTTGCTGATTTTTATTTTTATATTGTACTTATCAACCATTCGCGTTAATCACTACTACTATTTCAATGAACATAATATTTTTGAGCAACGTTCAACATATCGTCACAAACAAGACGAGTAACGCAAAATTAACGGGATTTCTTGGTTAACCGTTTCTTAGAAATGCATTCTACAAAAATACTACACACTTGTTCAACATGCAACTTCTTACATGTCAGAACAGCGTTTTAAATGTTAGGATCAATTGCACTACTATTTTCATAAACACAACTGTATATAAAGATTTTCATTAAATGGAACTGCAATAAGTTTAACAAAAATATATACTTGTATTATTGTCACAAGTGTCTTTTTTTATATATCTAGATATATAAAAACTGCCTTGCATATGTACGTATAAAAGCCCACAACTTGAAAAAAGATTTCCCAACTGTAACTAAAATGAATTTTTACAACTGACATCATCCCCATTAATAGTTTTATCACATATAAGTACATTGGTATGAACAAAATAGGAACAGCAATATGGTATTGTGAAGTTTTAAAATGTGCTGTTTTCTTATTAAATAAAATTGTTTTTAGATACAAGTATAACTTATATAATTTTTTGCTAACGGTGATTAGAATGCCCCACCACACAAAGGTAAATAAAAACAAATATTAATGCGAAACTCTAAAAACTGCAAAATATTTTTACCTCTTTTTGCTCACACAACGGTACAATTCCGACATGCAGTAAATTTCCGCGCTTCAATTTGTGTACAATGTCAGTATTGCGGCAACCATTCTGCCATGGATAAAATGATACGAAACTCTCGTATTGGCTCTCATTATTCTCTCAAACGCGTTCCCTGATTAGGTTGGTAGCGATGGAGATCAGGGATTTTTGAACAGCTGATATCAGAAAACGCGAGATACCAGAAATAAACCCACTATAATTAACAGACAAAATCAGTGTGAAATGAAATTTCATTAAACTGTACGAACATATTTTGGTAAAATTAATTTTTATGTAAATTAAATAATTATTTTGCATTTTAACATTTATACAAGGTCTGTCGCAAAAGAAACAGGACTGTTAAAAAAACAACAAAAAATTAATATTTTTCAAAAGTTATATGTTTTTATTCAAGTCCTTGTGCTTCGATACAGCGTTTAGCCTGGTCAATTAGCATTTCAAATGAGTGTTTAAGGTGATTTTTCGCAATGCTCTTAAGAATATCGGTCGTCGCCTTTTGGATAGCTGAAATGTCCTGAAACCAGTGTCCTTTCATGGGCAAATGAAGTTTTCCAAATAGGTAAAAATCACAGCGTGACAAAAGACGCTTCATAACACCAAGTTAAAAGCACAGCATTAATCGTTTGGTCAGGTGGGAAGAACTCTCGGTGTACAATACCCTCGGAATCGTAAAAACAAATCAGCATTGTCTTTATTTTTGACTTCTGAAGACGACCGACTTCTGATCGTCACAGAGGTCCTCACGACCTTCTTGGAATCGCTTAAACCACTCATGCACATTTTCATCATTTAAAATGTTTCAGTAAACGTTTTCCCAAGTTTAAAACAAAATTTAATATTTGCTCTTTGCATATTACGACCGAGGACCAAAAGCTGCTGTCACTTTTTGATCGATAACATCGATTGTAGTTATCCAATTGTCCACAAGGAGTAAAATTTTTATGAAATGTTTAAAAAGTTCTGTGTCTTTTGCGACAAGAGATCAAAAGGTTTAATTTAGTGTTTTGTATAATTTACCCAAAAATAAAGGGGGTATGGTCAGAATGTACAATAGGTATTTTTTAAGTTTTAGCAATTGAGTATATATATGTATTGAATACATTTCTCTTGAATATGTGATCTTTTTATAAATTGCTTTGTTTTTCTGATTATTTATTATTTTAAATTGTTACATTAATTATAAAAAATGTATTTACTTATCTACGTACTTATTAGTACTAACATGCAAATTGAGATATTTTTTATGAATTGTTTTGGTTTCCGAATCTAATATTTTTCAGCAGTGGCATCATTGGCAAATGTTATAAAAAATGTGAGTTTTCTCTTTCGAATCAAAGAGTTTCGCATCAATTTATGTATGATTCTGCGATGAACATCAAGTTTCGGAGGAATGTCCTGCCCTTCCTCTTGTAAACTGATATTCCCCTCATCTAGCCCTCGTTCGCAGTTTGCTAACTTTGCGGGCTAAAAATTTGCCCATCCCTGCTTCAAGGTATTTCATCTCAGGTTTAAAATTGTCGAAATCGGACAATAGTTTTCCAGGACACCTTACATATGTATGGCGTTCCTTTGAACTTGTGATTGTAAAATTAAAATTTTTCATTGTAAAATGTGGACAGTAATATTTTTTCCTCGTTTTATAATTTTTCTTACTTGAAACTGAAAATCTGAATTCCTTGCCTGAAGCACAAAGTGCATATAATACTCATGCATGAAAACAAAGCAGAATAAAACTGACATACTTATGTTACGAAACAAATGCACAATTTACAGTATACAGTAACTTTAGTAGAACATAAAAAACAAAGTTAATGAATTCTGGATAAATTAGTTATGCTTTATATAGAAGAGAACTGTGCTACATTATTAATAAAATATAGTTTTTAATTATGATATTTGAATGTCAGTAAATTTTGCTGATACGGTATTCTACAAAACTTATTCTTGCGCAATAATTAATTAATACGTATTTTATATAATATAATCGAGAAGCAGATATTTAAAATTTTAGGGTTTTTTAGGAAAATTGGTGCAATTTTGTATAAATATTTGTTGCGAAAACATTTGGTGTTCTATTTCAAACGTTTGCCTCAACTTTTTCTATGTTTAGCAAACATCGCTCACGCTTCTACGCTGGATTCCAGCAATGCCTTCGCTCTTGTGTTTCATTTAGGCGAAATTGTATTTAACAACATTTATTAAGAGACTTCATACGCGTCGAGAAAAAATTACCCAATTAAATTTCCTGTTTCTTGGCAACATAATTGAATTATCTTCAAACATGATGTGTTTCTTGTGTGCAATCTTATCTGCGTTTCTTTCGGTTCTATACAACAGAAGACACGCTTGGTGAGTTTCTATAAGAAATTTCACAGATTCTATACAACATACATATGTATATACCTATACAAAGTACATATATAGGCAACCAGTACTTCAAAATCCTTATAGTTGTTAGGTGCATGGAAGATGGGAACAGTTCACCGAAACAAGTGGAGTCACTGTTGTTAAAGACTCGTTCTTTGAATTTCATTTTTAAACTTACATATTTGCATACATACATGGTACACATAAGTCAAAACGGAAGTCTGAAAACCTTTATAATAGGTATTTTGGGGCCTACGGGAACGACTGACCGGATTTTACCCATTTTTACAGAAGGGTCCATTATTCAGACTCTGTGAAATCTAATGCTTCTGATGTACATATTTATTAAGTGAGGTTTCGCACTTTTTAGTTTAAATATAACCGTTATATGGAAGGGGGCAGAGTTATTATCCAAATGCTCCGTTTTCACACTGTCGGAGAAGCGAATATTTGGATTACTGGCAAATTTCGTTGATACATAAATTCTGGAGTTTATGAAAGTGATTTATTAAGGCTATTGCGGAAGGATCACTCAATTTCTTTTGCATTGCAAGTTTGTATTTTCATTTGGAGCTTATGCATAGCATTTTATAGCCTAGCTCCAAGCTATTCGACTTTGCTGAGATCTTTAAACTGTTTGTGTCCATCAAAATTTAAATATTTTTGTGAAATTAAGTGAAAATGAAGTAACTTAAAATTAATTCTCCGGATAAGAAAAAAGTCACATATCTAGCGAGTC